>NC_045160.1:14929120-14954120 GCF_900700415.2 Clupea harengus | reverse complement strand
TGTGAACTTGCTGCATTTTTCTTTTTTCAATATTCATAGAAAATAATTTTTCATTACTCAAATCAAATGGGATGTTTACCCCAGACAAAGGGAATCCAGACGCAGTGGCATTGTGTCACACAGCAATCATGCAAGCCTGGCGAATTACACACACAGCCCTTCACTCAATGCTCCACTCCCGTACAATAACAGCTATGAAATCTCAGGCACAGACACTAGTCCATAAACACACTCATATGGACAGAACATGGAAATGAAGCCTCGCATGTACACACACACACACACACACACACACACACACACACACACACACACACACACACACACACTCACACACAAACACACACACTCACACACAAACGCACACACTCACACAGAGTATGTGTACATACTGCATTTGTTATAAAGATTTTTACACATTTTCACACATATTACAATTTGGTATACTCACTGTGAAGTGTGCATTCATTCAAATTTTTGTATTGTTAGAAATGGATCATGTCGTTTAGATTGCCAATAGTGGTAGTTCAAAAAGTCTGTGTATTATGTGTGTGTGTGTGTGTGTGTGTGTGTGTGTCTGGTGTGGGTGTGTGTGTGTGTGTCTGGTGTGTGTGTGTGTGTGTGTGTGTGTGTGTGTGTGTGTGTGTGTGTGTGTGTGTGTGTGTGTGAATGTGTGCATGTGTCTCTGCTAACTTGATCATATATGTGAGTATGAGTGCATGATGGCGGGGGCTGTGACTGAGAATCCGTCCAACATATTTTTAGTCCGATCCGTGCGCCCCTCCATCCCGTTTAGTCATGGTTTCTCGCCGCTGACCCCTGCATGTCCTTCACGCCGCGCCGACGACCACCTTATAATTGCGGCTGGGCAGCAGCTTAAAACCGCCAAATAATAAAAGCCGGTGGAGATCCAGTGAATTATGAGGAAATATGGCCTTCCTTTACAGCGAGGGCTGTGAATGAAGCCATAAAATTATGAGCAGTTTTTATGATGGCCCATTGAAGGGGGATGCTTGTATATTGATGGTTCACAGGCTGTATCCCTCTTCCCCTCGTGCAGGGGAAGAGCTGACGACTAGCCCCTGTGTAACTATTTTTCATGCATTTAATATATTAATTATCCGGTAAATGTTCCCCAGGCAGTGCTTGGGATGCCTGAGAGTGACAGCTTTTCGATGAAGCCCCCACCACCCAGCAGCCCCCAACATGCCGCACTGTATTACGTGGGAAAGGTCAGCCTGGGGTTAATGTAACTTTTTATTTGCTGATTTTTCATAGGCGGGGAGGGAAGGCGGCGAGGGGCAAGGCTAGTTTGAGGAAGGAGAGAGAAAGAGGCGGAGACAGAAGGGGAGAGAAGAGAGAGGTAGACAGAGGGAGAGAGAGAGAGAGAGATAGAGGGGGGAGAATGTAGTGAATCGAAAGAGAGAGTGAAAAGAGAAAGACTGGGGGTGAGAAAGGGAAATAAAGGAACAGAGCGAGATGGAGAGAGTGAGAGAGACAGTGGGATAGGGAGGGAGGGATAGACAGAGAGAAAGAGAGAGCAGGAGGGAGAGGGGGAGGTTGTGTATAGTGACTGAGAAAGATAACGGGTTGTAGGCAGGGTGGATTTTTTTATTGCTGTGTTTTGGCTGACTTTTTTTTTCTGCTGCAGTCAGAATCTCTCAGCCTAATCCCCACTCCCTCCAAAATAGAATGGCCTTTGTCAGATGCTCTGTCCGGAGATGGGACTTCAAAAATCTGACTGAAATTTTATATACTGACATTGTGAATGTCCTTGTTGTTCAAAAATAAAATGCATTTTTTCAGAATGTATTTAAAAAAGATGTATATTTGTAAGTATTTTTTTATTTCATTTTATTTTCCTTTGCTTTAATTTGCCATTGTTGTTATGTTCTGCAGATATAGTTTAATAATAAAAGTTGGCTACACGTGGTGAAAATAATTATCCCATAACTGACTTCAGATCCCATTCCTGTTAAATATTTGCAGACACTGTTTGTATTTGATGGTGGGAACTGCTTTTTAATCACCATATGTAGCCCTGGCTAATTCACTGGCTCTGAAGTGCTGTCAAGAAACAATTGACTGAAGAGGGTCTGAAGTGATCAATTGTCTGTGGTCTCTAGGTGAACTTCTCATTTTCAGCACATTCCCCGTGTCTGATTGAATTAATTAGACTGGCCTACATTGTGCTGATTGGATGTAAACATTAATATGCCAGAAAATTACTTTGTCGATGTTTACCGCAATGTTCTGAGGCACGCTAAATTGATCAGCTATTGTGAGGCAGACGCTGCTGATTTTATTCCAGTTTGAGATAGTGGGAGCGTCAGGCTTTTCCAAACGTTCCCTTGTTTGGCAGCTTCAGAGACAGGGGGGGGGGGGGGGGGGGCTGATTTGATTTGATTTGTTATGGTGATTCTAGAATTAATTCAATTTCGTCAGCTGAAAAGTTGATGAAAACTCCAAGCACTTATTTGATGTATTTCCCTCCCTCGATTTGTCAGTAAAATGATTTCTTGCTAATTTGACATTCAGGGAGGCTGTTGGAATTGCAAGGCGATTGTTTGCATCACCTCAGTGTTTTGTGCAAGATAATTTTGTTGTGTCCAACTAAAGTTCACTGAAAGAGCATCTGGTCGATGCGAAGTACTGACATGACCCTGGACTGAAAAGACTCAAAAGCAACCAACACAGGACTCAAATTCTCCATAAACGCATGGATTCAAGTTGCTCCACACTACCAAAATGAGCACAGCCTCAGACATCTGCAAAAACCAACCAACCAAATATTTAAGACAAATAAGTAAATATATCATAACCAAACATCCATGTTCAGGCAAACACACACCAACACGCCGACCATACACACCCCAGGCATCTACACACAGCCTTTGGCAGAGCTCATAGCAGGGGTGTAGGGGGGGGTCAGGGGCCCAGCTGGATCCTGCTTGGCTCTATTGCAGCATCCAAGTGTAACCCTCTCACCCCTCCGCCTCCACACACACACACACACACACACACACACACACTCATGCCCGTACGGCACCCCGTGGCGTACAAGCCCCATTAACCCCCGGATGCCTCTCGGTGGGCCCTGTGTGTGCTTAAGCATTGGCGTGAGCGTAAACGATGTCCCCGTGTCGGGAATGAGCTTTGCTCAGTTTAATAGAGGTCTTCAGGTCCACATTAATATAGTGGGGGCCAGAGGCGGCCGTGGGGTGTATGTGTGTGTGCGTGTGTGTGTGTGTGTCGGGGTGGGGGGGTTGTGAAGGGTGACGGGCTGGTGTCATATCTCTGTTTAGTGGCATGTCCAGCCCAACCCTCAGTCCTGGTCCTAAATAAAGCTCTACAGAACCGTGAACACATCACTCACTATCATTACCAACACTACTACTATTCCAAATACTGCATGCACAACTTGTACAACATTTTTATTTTGTACAAAAAGAAAGCTAATTTCTAAAAGGAAAATGTAAGTAGTAGTGAATATATGTGCATGCACCTGTGTTGTGTATACATATACAAACATACTGTACATATACAGATACACACACTTATAAATATATATATATATACACACACACATGAATATACACACACATATGCATTTAAAAATGTACAAATATACATTGTGTGTATGTGAGTTACAAGTACAACAATTTTACAATGTACACATCAAGTTTAATAGCGTATACAGTATAATATATTGTTTTGTTTTTGTGTGAATACATCATTTGATTCATAGTCCTGTTTGAATAGCAAAAATGCCCATTTTCATTGTGTGATATTTCACGCGTGTCCAATGACCTCATGTGTTCTCCTCCTCTGTAGTGTGTGCATAGTGCTGGTGCCTCCCTGTGTTTTTAACTGGCCAGTGTGTATGGGGGGTTTGAGTCCTTTACTTTTATATTCTTTCTCCCCTCGTCCAGAATTTCCTCTGTCATGCAGCTGCCACCACAGGCCTTAAAGCCTCCCTCCCAACACTTCCCCACTTTCTTTTCTTATCTTTTCCTCAACCCCCCCTCCTCCTCCCTTCTTTTGCTATCTACTCCCCCTTTTGCCATGCCTTCCATTTCTTCCACCACTCACTTCTATTCCACTCTGTCCTCCTCTCCCCCCTCCCTCTCTCTCGCTTTCCCTCGCTCTCTCTCTCGCTCGCTCTCTCTCTCTCTCTCAATCTCTCCACCTCCTCCTCCTCCCTCTCCTCCTCCTGCGCCCCCCTCTCTGCTTCCTGTTTCTCAGCCTGCACAGCCGTCACTCTGAATTATTTTCAATGAGCTCCTTTATAGCAGGCGCCAGATCTCAGCTCCAACCCATCACTGAGCACCGTGCCACGGACGCGCTCTGCATTTCTATCAGCCCTGAGCCCTCGCTCTGCTATTAACCCCTCTCTCTCCCTCTCTCTCTCTCCTTCCCTCGCTCCCTTGCTCCCTACCTCATCTCTCTCCTTCCCTTCTTCTCTCACACCCTCCCCCCCTTCTCTTTCTCTCTCTCTCCTTCCATTGCACCGTTCCTCTCTTCTTCATCCTCTCTCTGTCCTTCCTTCACTCCCTCCCTCCTCTCGTTTCATTCTCTCTCTGTCTCTCTCTCTCTCTCTCTCTCTCTCTCTCGCTCTCTCTCTCTCTCTGCCTCTCTCACCATCTCACTTTCCTTCCCTCTCAGTCTCTCCAGCAGATTTAGAGAAAGAGTGCAATGATCATCAGGGCTGCACAGCATGCAGATATTTAGGCTGGGTGGCCTCAGGAAATGTGTTTGCCCGATGCTGGAACTTGCCAAAAAAAAACCCGGTTCCCTTGAGCCAGTTTATAAAGTCTATACCTTGCTAGGATTTGCAACATCAGAGAAACTCTCAAAGGAAATAGTTTGTGTCTCTTTTTTTCCACTGGTTATTGTACATTCCAAGGAAGCTATCATGACCTAAACCTCAGAGAATATTTTTGCTGTTAAATGTGTTAAAAACAGCAAAAAAAAAAGAAAAACGTTTAAAAGTACTTAGTTTGAAGCCTTTTGATCAGTGCTAAGTGCTGCTGGCCAGGATTAGGTTTAGTGAAATGTGAAGAGACTCGCTTGCATCCTGCAAGTAAACGCACATCAAACCCATGTCTAGAACAGGTTTCATTATTAACACCCTGCATCTGCCTCACAGTATTGTTACCTTTGCTGGATATTTCTCTTGTTGAAGTAGACTTTGGTCTCAGTAAGTATAATATTTTCTGGTTTTATAATCTGTACACACTGTGTTGTTTTTTTAGGGCTAAAAAAATGTGTGAATGACACCTACTCCGCCATCTTAGGTGGTATCGTAGAACTGACTGGGTCTGTTCACCATGCCATCGCATATCATGGCTTGACCTGGCAATCCATAGCTGTGTAGTCTCATTACTGACTACATGTGTGAAGTGGGCTTTTTAATCAAACTCACAGTGGAGAGTTTGTTAGGACCTACTTAATTGTGAGCACCACTGGACGTGTGTAATTGATGTCATTTTGATAACATTGTGCCCATTTCCCACCGAATATCAGCTGTCAACAGGATGTTCTTCACTGGAGGGTTCTTGTCATTAGCAAAGGCTCAAATTGATTTCTCTTAGTGGCGTTGGCCCTGTTGAAGCGTGGAAGGCCCCCCATTGCCTTACCACTCAAAACAACTGAGTTTGCCTCAGTGAGAGTGAGAGTGAGAGAGAGAGAAAAGTTGTTTGGATAGGACCGCCTTTTACAGTACTTTCATAATTATGAAGGGACTTGTTATGAAAGAGTTCCTCGGTCTGTTAGTGATGAGAGCTGTTATCTTCTTGGTGCTAACTGCCAGCTTACACGAGGGCCAGTGACATGCTCAGAATAGTATTGATGGAGGACAAAAACATACAGACAGAAACACCCACGCAGTCACACAGACCAAAGGAGCTGGATGAGTCAGTCAGTCAGTCAGCTTTTGAAAAAAAAAAAAGAATCCCAATATCGAGGACTGAAAGGTAAACAGACAAACAGTGTTGTGTGTGACGAAGGAATTTTCACACCATTGTAAATAGGCGAGGTTAACAAGTACTTTTGTCTCTTTCAGAGAAAAGGAGAGAGAATGAAGCCTCAACAACATCATCAACCACAACAACAGATACATACACAAACCCAGAGACAAAGTCGGCGAGGAGGAAATTGTAGACAGCACAAAAGACAGAGGGGAAAGTGAGGTCCCTGTCAATAAAGCGAACGGTGATTATAGTAGATAGTGACAAACTATTGCATATAAGCCCTCCTTTAGTTTGTGCTCCCTCTAACTCCCAGTACCAAAAGCTTCTTCTGCTGTAATAATAGTTTACTGAGCAACATTGTACTGCGCCATAATAGCTGTGTTATAATTTGCTCTAACAACTCCAATTATCCCTCTTATTGATTCAGCTACACATTTAATAGGGATAGCCACACCTCTTGCATTACGAGTCATTAAAGGTGTTGAACAGTGAAAATTTTAAATTGTCATCCAGGCTGGATGTGTCCCTGACAGCATAATTCGTGCCCTAGTTGGCCACTGTAAACATCACACAACAGTCAATTCACCCATTTTTTCCTTTCTTTTGCACTCTGTGTCTTTCCATGTCTCTTATTTTCCTCTTTTTTCCCCCTCTATGGCTGTCAACAAAAGGGAGACAGACAGAGAGACAAAGCGAGACCATAGTGAGGTGGAGAAGCTAGTCTTGTGTTGACTGTAGTTAAGTGGGTCAATTTCTCTCTTGTTTTCTTTCCCTTCTCTTCAGATTTCGGGTGGGTTCTAATTGCAGTCACGTCTCTCTCTTTTTTTTTGAGTGGAGCATTCTTTGATCCATCCCTTTCACTCATAGCTCTTTTTGCAGGACTGTTCTCTCTACTCGTTTTTTGGCTACCACAAAGTACACCATGGGGTGATTTGCCATTGTTTTTTTTTTGTTTTTTTTTGTGAAGATTGTCTTCGATGATGCACTTCAAGTGAATTTGGAGTCTCCTTTGAGAGGCTGGCCATCAGCATCATTTAGTGGTCGATGCTGTCATTAAGATGGCTCTGACATCTATGGTTTTAGTGCTGACAGCCAGTAAGGGAGGGAGAGGGGGTGATGAAGCCCGGCCCTGGGCTGCTTGGCTTGCAGTCTGGAGCACAGGCACTCATCCTGGGCCTTGGGTGCTGGCGAGGGAGGAGTGGTGCTCCCTGGATGACTGGGAGGCTTTTATCCCCCACCTCCCTCACCCTCTCTCTCACTCTCTCTCTATCTCACCCTCCCTCACCCTCTCTCTCACACTCTCTCTATCTCACTTACTCCACCATCTCTCTCTCCCCAACACCCCCTCTCTATCACATTCTGTCTTTCTCTCTCTCTCATTCTCTTTCTCCTCAGCCTCTGTCTTTATCTCTCTCATTCTCTCTATCCACTGTCTCTCTCTCCGTCACCCGCTTGCTCTCTGTGTCTGCCCGTGTCTTTCTCTCTCTCTCTCTCTCTCTCTCTCTCTCTCTCTCCATCTCTCTCTCCATCCTTACCTCCTTCCCTCGCTCCTCCCGTGGGTCAGTTTGTTTAGGCCTGGCCTCGCTCTGCTGGCCCTTTAAAAGCCCCACGCCCTTCACATGCCCCGTGCTCACACCGAGTCATATTTCATTTCCAATACGCCAACAGTAAAAGAAAAAGATAAAATGCAGGTCACCTTCAGAGCCCTGCCATTGGCTGTTGGCTTATTCCCCCCACCCTCTAAGGAAGTATTTTATCCCTCTTTTTTTCCTCTTGATCACTAACTGACAGGGTGCTGGTGACCTCCTCTATGTGTGCGGCTGCCTCGCTGATGCGTCCCGCCGTTGTCTTTCTGATGGACATTGGAATATCCATCATTTTGATTGACAGGGGGGGAGCAAGGTACCTTTTTCATCCAATGTAATGGAAAAATCTGGACTCATTATCGGTGGAAAGAGTGGTGTCCCACATAGCACACACCTTGTGTTTGTGTGTGTCTGTGCGCAAGTGTGTTTGTGTGTGTGTGTCTGTGTGTGTGCCTGTGTGTGTGTGTGTGTGTGTGTGTCTGTGTGCGTGTCTGTGTGTGTGTGTGTGTGTGTGTGTTTCTGTGTGTCTGTCTGTGTGTGTCTGTCTCTGTCTGTGTGTGCGCACCTGCATCTGTGTGTGAGTGTGTGCATCTGTGTTTGTGCTCGCGTGCATACGTGCATGCGTTTCCACATGTGTGTGCATATGTTCATGTTGACATATTGATCTGCATGGGTCTAGTTGTGTGTGTGTCTTTCACCTACGTGTTCGAGTGATCAAAGTGTCCCTTTATGAGGGAGGTGTTCCAATACACCCCCGGATAGACGCTACCCAGATGTGCTGCTTTGCTCTCGGTCCTCCTCCTTTCCTGTTGCTTTAACTCTGTGGACTCTGAATGGAGGTGCAAAGTGTGTCTTGAGGTCTGTCCAGCTGCAATAAGCCTTCCACCAGTCTAGCCCCTCCAGTGTGTCAGTTTGCTGTGATGGCGGACTCCTGTCATGTGTAAGCAGCATGGCGGCCTGTGTTTGTCAGCTGGGCGGTGTTATGATGGCACATGGCGAGGTGTCTCCGTCTTCAAAGAGAGAGTGTGTGAGCACAGGGTCCGGAGGGTAGGGTGAGCCCTGCCTCTGACACGGGTCTGTGGACTTAGGATGGTGTGTGTGTGTGTGTGTGTGTGTGTGTGTGTGTGTGTGTGTGTGTGTGTGTGTGTGTGTGTGTGTGTGTGTGTGTGTGTGTGTGTGTGTGTGTGTGTGGAGGGGGGGTGGCAGCCTGTGTTTGACTGGATGAGGAGGGGGGCAACAGTGGGAACAGGAGTATTGGTTGTTGTTTGGCCCAGCTGGCAATGACTTGTGCCTTTGGTGCCTGGCGTTTCAGCGCGAGGAGGCTTTTGGTAAACAGAGACGCACGCACACCGTACAAACACACATGCACTCTCTCCTTCTCTCTGTCTCTCTCTCTCTTGCACACACACACACACACACAGGCATTCTTCACAAACACCAATGCTCTTCCACACACTAAGCCCAACACACAAGGCTGGCCACAGGCGAGAAGGGAGGCTCTGTTTAATTTTCAGCTTGCCTGTGAAGTTGTGTCGGCAGTGCCAGAGTAAATAACACAGGGGGCTCAGCACACAGGACCAGCAGGCACAAGCGGCGCCTCTCCTCATTGTCTTTCCTCCCCCAAAAGACTGACCACACTGCAGCTGATAGCATCAAAGACACTGACCCACCGACACACAGAGAGAGGCAGAGTATGGCAGGAAGGGTGACAGGAGGAAAGGGAAAAAACAGACACAGACAGAAAGAAAGAAAGAAAGAAAGAAAGAAAGGGAGAAAGAAAAAAGGGGGCACTGGCACACAGTTGCACAGCAGGCAGAATTTGTGAGTGTGTGTATTTGACTGCTTCAGTGTGTGTGTGTGTGTGTGTGTGTGTGTGTGTGTGTGTGTGTGTGTGATTGTGTGTGTGTGTTTGTGTTTGTGTTTGTGTCCATGTGTGTGAGTGTGTGTTTGTGTGTGTGTGCGTGCACATGTGTGTGTGTGTGTGTGTGTGTGTGTGTCTGTCTGGGCACTGGGCCGTGGAGCTGTGCTAGTGGCCCAGGCCAAGGTCAGCGGGCCAGGCTGGCGTGAGAGTGGCCCGGGCCGGCTGCGGATAAATATATTCCCAGAGCTGCTGCTCCCAACAACACTCCATCTTTAATCCCTGCCGCTCCGAGTGAACTATATAAACTATTAACTGCACATCCAGTAAATCCCGCCGCAGAAAGGCCTGTAAAATTGCATCCCCCCAGCAAACAGCACAGTAAAGTGCCCTTGCTGTATGACATGATGGGGGCCAAAAACAGTCATTTCCCACTACAGGCTTTTCAAATTGAGTCTTATCCACTCCGGCAACGAGATTTCACCGCCGACCAACCCCGCCAATCCCCCTCCCAACAAACACACAACCTCACAGCGCCGCTACCACCATCACCCCCACGCCGTTCCCCTCTTCTCCTTAAATCGTGCTTTCATCAGCAGTCTGGGAGATTAGGTGGAAAGGACTGACCCTGGAGATGGGATCTGAGTGGGTTTAACCGCGTCCATCCATCCGTCCAGCCGTCCTCATTCCCGATCCGACCGATCCGGCTTCATTATCCCTGTCGTGGGCCGGTGCGCTACCGACGTCGCGTTTAACCTTTCATCGCTCTCACCCCCACCCCGGCTCCCATGCCCTCTCCCTGCCCCCCCCCCCCCCCCCCCTCCCGTAGAGGGCGCCAGACCTTTGAGGAGTGACACACACACCTGCGTCAGCAGGAGTCCCATGATTAAACGTGCCCTTTGACCCCTGTGTGGGCTCCATCAGCACCGTACAGCAAAAAGTCACATAAACACACACACACACAAACACAAACACCTGGATCACGCACAAATACCCCTGCATCCATCACACACACACACACACACACACACACACACCTTCATGAGTCCAGCGCCTCACCTGAGCCCCTGATATGGGAGCAGGAGCAATTTAGCCCGACATGATCGGTAATGGAGAGGATCTCCTGCTCTCTGGCAGTCACTCAAGCGGGGTAATGACACTGACAACCGGTGCCCATCAACGGACCCCGACCAGTGATGGTGGCAGGGGTGGAGGAAGGAAGAGAGGGAGGAAGAGAGAGAAAGAGAGAGAGAGAGAGAGAAAGAGAGAGAGAGACGTGGCGTAAATTGTGTGTTTGGGCCGTAACATGTGCCATTCCACATGTCATCTCCGTGGTCCGCGCTCTGAGAGCCAGAGTGGCAGCAGACCCGGCTCTTTGTGGAGGGGCTTTTCTCAGAGTGCTGTTCTGTTCTGAAGTACCCTGCTCCTACTCAACCACCTCCCCTCCACACACACACACACACACACACACACACACTCATACACACACTCACCCCCCCTGCCCCCACCCCCCCACCGCACCCCCAACACACCAATCCCACCCCCGCAAATCTCTCACCCTCTACATGTCCAGCCAGCGGGGAAGCTGAAATCGCATTCTCTGCGCCTCCCGTCACTGACCTGAATACGCTTGCGCTCCACACACTAAACAGCTCCTACAGCAGAAGAGGGTGAAGGCAAAGAGAAAAGAGACGAAGAGAAGGAGAAAGAGAGAGAGAGAGTGGGAGAGAGAGAGAGTGAGGGAGAAAGAAAGAGACGGAGAGCAAGAGAGATCATTGAGACAAAAAAAAATATTTTCAAAGCATTTCCTCTTTGCCGAGGAGGGAGAAGAAAGAGCTCCCGCCCCAGGAGGTGAAGGGCTCTGCCTCTGTGTATTTATGTGTGGAGGAGGAGGGTGTGGAGAGGGGGAGTAGTGTCTGGGAATGATGATGGTGGATGGATGATGGTGGTGCTATTGCAGTTTGTTGTTGGGTGTATGATGAGCTATGGGCATGTGGCGCGGGGCAGCCCTATCTGCCCTCTGCAGAACTGCCCTTCCCCTGTCTGCCTGCCTTCTTGCCCCCCCCCCACCCCTTCCCTCCCCAATCCACTGCCTCACTCCTGCAGTGCATGCTGGGAGGTGTTTGCCTCCTCTTATTTAGCCCCGGTCCTCACTCTGCGAGTGAGGCTGCCTCCCCGGCGAGGCCAGCTCTGTGTAGAAGCTGATTGCGAGTGAGAGGAGCAGTTTGCAGGGCCTGATTGTTTTAATTCCCCGCTGGAGGTTGGTGTGTGTGTGTGTGTGTGTGTGTGTGTGTGTGTGTGTGTGTGTGTGTGTGTGTGTGTGTGTGAGTGTGTGTGTGAGCTCGCTGCAGTTGTCCTTCCCTGCAAATGAACCCACTGAGGGGTGAGAGAGAGAGAGAGAGAGGAGATTGGGTTTAGCGTGACTCCTGCAGTTCACCTGGGCAGGGGAGGTCTAGTCTGATCTGGGCAGATCGTCTGGGGACTGAAAAGGCACAGTCACTTCCTTAGCCTTCTTAGCCTTACCCACTTCCTTAGCCTTCCTTATGAATGTTACTTGATATGTAAACAATAGTAATTAACTCAGTGAATAGACATATGTATCTCACAAGATCCTTCCTAATCTGAGGGAATACTTAGAGTGTACATCTGCTGCCCACTTTAAGTTAGCCTAGATGGCTCTGATAGTGGTGCATTAGTTAGCATGCATCTACTATTGCATATACCATATTATCATTGGATTTCCATCATATAGCCTACTATGTGACACGCGAAATAAACCACATATGATGAGATCTTAATGAGGTGCTCAGATACAGGTGCTTGTCAGAATGCTGCCTGAAGACAACATTTGGCAAATATTATATAATTAATTACTATTTTGAGAAAATCCATCCAAAAATATTTGACAGTAATTTTACATGGGCTTTCACATGTATCATTCCACTTTTTGGCATCTGAGCACATAAGCACCATGGCAGATAGCCAGTAAAGCTGGAGTGTCCAAAAGCTACACAGTAGCGTCACGTGTGCCCCATTTTTGTTGTAATTCTTCTTCTTCTGGAAAATGCTGAAAGAGGGGTATGTATGGTGCAGAAATGGTCACCGCTTTCCTGTATTCATATATAATGAAGACAACCAAAAAAAAATAAAAGCATTGGTATTACTTCTGAGCTCTGACTGTCAGGTCTTTAAGCAATAGCAGGCTGTGTGTGTGTGTGTGTGTGTGTGTGTGTGTGTGTGTGTGTGTGTGTGTGTGTGTGTGTGTGTGTGTGTGTGTGTGTGTGTGTGTGTGTGTCTGTGTCTGTGTGTAATCTTCAGTGTGTGTGTAATCTTCAGGCTTGCAGTGGGTGCTTAACATTTCCCTCCCCTCTCTAAATGATGATGAGCCCACAGAAGCCCGATCAAGAGCAAACATAAAGCCAATCAATAGTCTCAGGAGGTCACTTCATATCACACACACAGAATAATAGTCTGCAGAGCCATTGTGTGGTGAAAATCAGTGTACACACACACACACACACAGACTCACCACAGATGACACTCACATATACACATACTCAGAGCAGACATACACACAAATACACACACATACACACGCACACCAAATCTGTGCATCATATCAGTGCATAGAGAGTGAGGGCAGGGCCTCCAGTGGGTGGGGGGTGTTATCACCATGCCAGGGGTCCTGGCGGTTCACCCCTGAGCACCTCTGATTGCTATCGCACTCAACCTGCCTGTGCAGGGCAGACCCCCACACAAAGCCAGCACAGCCCTGCCTGACACCGGCTCCATAATGGCCATCACCACTCTAGCCCACACACACAGCACATATGCACCACAGCCACACAGAGTTTAGACACTGGTAAATCCCAAATCCATATGCTTACAAGCATAACAGCTTATTCTAAGTCTGTTTGTATGTGCGTGTGTGTGTGTGTGTGTGTGTGTGTGTGTGTGTGTGTGTGTGTGTGTGTGTGTGTGTGTGTGTGTGTGTGTGTGTGTGTGTGTGTGTGTGTGTGTGTGTGTGTGTGTGTGTGTGTGTGTGTGCACGCGCGCACACGTGCGTGCGTGTACATGCATTTCAACAATTTTTTCCCCAAAATGTATTTATTTACTATAGTTCAGCAGCTTGAAAGATCTCTGCTGTGGCTTTAATGATTGGATATGTCTACATCCTTCTATATATGTATGTATCTATACAACAAATAAACACACACACACACACACACACACACACACACATACACCAGACATACACACACATACACACAGAGACACACATATACACTCATATACACAGAGACACATATATACGGACAGCCAGCAGGCAGGTATTGGAGGATCCAAAGAGCTGTCTGCCCACCGGTGTTTGCCTGAGCCGAGTACAGCAGGCTATGAATTATATTACATCCTGAAAATAGGGCCCAGAGCAGGATGAACAGTACATCTTCAATTTCAAGACGTTTCAGGAGAGGGGAAAAAAGAGCGAGAGAGAGAAGGGGAGAGAGAAAGAGAGGTGCAAAAGAGAGGAGCTGGAAGGAAAAAAAAGGGAAAGGAGATTCAATCTTCAAGCACCTTACAAATGTTTGCGTCAGTTTTCTTGTTTAAAGGAGAAACCACCAAGAAGACGATGAAGAAGAAGAAGAAGCAGAAGAAGAGGGAAGAGAGGAGGGGAGAGAAGAGAAGTAATGTCCACGACTCGATTTTTCTACCCCCCCACCCACCCCCCCTCCTCTCTTTCCCTTTTCTCTCTCTCCCCCTCCTTCCAAACTGTAGTGAAAAGATTAAATTGTTTACGAGCTCGGAGCCTGGCTGGCTGGAGCGGATGAGCCAAGAGCGACAGAGATAGACATTCTAATTCACAGCTGTACTTAGCGCCCTGGTCCCTCTGTGCAACCACTAATTCTTTTATCTGGCTGCAACACTCCAGGCTGAAGCCACATTCATAATAATAATAAAAAAAACGAAGTGAAAGAGGCAAAAATTACTGTTTTATACGCTGTACAACTGATAAAAAAAAATCTCTACTTGAATACTTGATTTCTTTTTTCTCTCTCTCTCTCTCTCTTGGTCTCTTCCTCTCTTCCTCCCCATGCCCCAGCCCCCCCCCTCCATCAATCCCCTCCCTCTCTTCTCTCCCTTCTTCCTCACTGCTCAGCTCACAAAGACACAGACTGACTGTAGTCTTTAACCCTTTATCTTTCCTGAGCAGAAAGACATTCGCAGGCATCTCCTCGCCTGTTTCTCTGTGGTGAGTGTGTGTGTGTGTGTGTGTGTGTTGGAGAGTGTGTGTGTGTGTGTGTGTGTGGTGGGGGCAGTGGCTGAACGGCAGGGGGAGCCTGAGGCGATGGAGATGGGTGTAAGTTGGTTGAAGCTGGGGGTGTGTGTATGGAGGGGTGTATTGGGGTAGAATGGGTGGTGGTGGTGGTGGTGGTGGATTGGTGTGGTGGTGGTGGATTGGTGTGGTGGTGGCGTTTGGGGGCCGCGGGAGAAGGGGATGTCGCGGGGGTGTCTGAAGGGGGTTAGAAAATACAGCATGGAGAAGAATTACTGTTATCTCCAAGGCAGAAGAGGAAGAGGGCCCCGATAAGAAACTGCAGCAGCTGGGAGAGAATCAGGCGTGTGAGAAGTCGTGTTTCGAGGGGGTCGGGGTTGTAAATTCACTGGATATTCAACGCGAGCCGGCCCTGCTTGCCTTTCACATGGGGCTCAGCCATTCTCTCTCTCTCTCTCACTCTCCCCCCCTCTCTCTCTCTCTTCCTTTCTTCTTTTCCCCTCCCTCTGTCCCCGTCCCTTCTCTTCTTCTTCTTCCTCTTCTTTTTTTTATTTCATTCCTGGGGTCTGCTCCTCCGATATGGAGGCATTGTGCAGACTCCACTATATAGAAAGCTCATCAGGGCTGGTTGCCTTTCGGGCGTTATCGGCTGGTAAGGTAACTGCGCGCTTATAGACTGCACACAGATAATGGTGGCAGAAGAAAGGAGATAAAGCACGGACCTCTCCTCATTAACAGCTATCTCGGCCGCTGCAGACACTGCCAGTATTGAGTGGTTAGCATGCGGAGCATAAATTAAAAAGAGCCGGGGAATAAAAAAGGGAAGCGGCGGTAAATGACGGAGGGAAGGTGGCGCGGGCGATGGAGAGGGAGTGGGAGAGGGAGAGGGTGTCATAACTGCTGATGGGGACACTCAGGGTACATGGGGTGGGGTGGGGGCATATGGGAAATACCGCCACACATAAAGGAGGGAAGGTGGAGGGTGATGGTGGTCAGGGAGGGAGGGGTGGTTGTAGAGTTCTGAAAGATCCTTAACAACACCCCCCCCCAACACCCCCCCACCCCTAACACCTCTGACAAATTTATACATGTGTACATGCATGCATACACATGAAACTCTGAAAACTATTTCACCTGACACGTTGCCCCCCCCCCCCCCCTCCCTCCTCATTCCCAGATGATCTGCTACTCCGGGGGGGCATCATATCTGAGGGTGTGCCTCTGTGTGTCTGGTTGGCTATGTCGTTTCATATTTATTTACTGCGTCATTGCATATTTATTTATTCATTTATTTACTTATTTGGTTGGTTAGTTTATGGCTATGGCCGGGTCCTTGAGAGACTAGTGCCACTGCTTTGTCACATCTGCATATCCCAGAGGAGGAATCCACTGCTGCCCCTGCCTCTGATCTCACCTACCGGAGACTTTGGGAACCCGGTAGCCGGGAAGGCAAGGAACATCCATTAATATTATTGTGGTGTATATATCCTGACACCCTGTGCTGCGGTCTGTGCCTGCACACACCTACCTCCCTGCCTCCCCTCCCTGGCTCTTCAGTAACCCAGAGGCTTTATGGTGCGGCGCGGCGCGGCACGCTGCAACACTACATCTCAAACAGGTCATTTCCCCCAGAGCTGCGGCAGTGGCTGAGAGCAGGTTTACATCTTCTTGAGGTATTGTTTAAACCTACTGCCACTACGTGTTCCTTGGCACACACACACACACACACACACACACACACACACACACACACACACACACACACACACACACACACACACACACACACACACACACACACACACACACCACAGACACACACAGTCACAGAAAGGGTAAACATACATTTACACACATACACGCTTGCACACATCAACGCAAACATGCAGACATACACACACACACACACACACATACACACACACCACACACATCACACACATACAGACAAGCAGAGGAATATATACAGTATCCACAATCATAGCCAGTCAGAGCCATTACAGGATTAGAGCCATTTCAGAAATGTGTGGAGCTGTATTCTCCTCTCTGGTCCTTTTCAGCAAAGCCGACAGGGAAAGAAAAGGAAAGAAAAGGAAAGAAAAGGGGGAAAAATGAAAACAAAAACAGCAACCTCACAAAGACCCAAACAAAGCCCATAATCTCTTCCTCCCCTGTTACAACGCCATTGCACAGTGACAATTAGGAATATCAAAATGACCATGCAGACTGACAGAGGTACCCTCGCTTTTAGTGTGTGTGTGTGTGTGTGTGTGTGTGTGTGTGTGGCGGGTCGGGGGGGATTGTTCCTTTGAGTTGTAAATAAAGAAGTGCCCCCCCAACCCCATTTTTAGCCCCCCCCCAGCCTCCCTCCACTCTCCCCCTCCCTCCACCTCAGCCTGTCTGTGTGTGAACAGACAATCCTTGGCTGCGCTGGCAGACATGTTCCTGATAAACTGGTGCTCTCGCGCGCAAGCTTTACAATGGGGCCCCGGCTTCATTTGCATGACACAATTGGCTCTCCGTGCTGATGTGTTGCGGCTAGACAAGTGTAGCATTACGGGGGAACAAGTTACCATGGGGAAGGTTAATATAGACAATAAGGGAAGCAGATAATGTGAATTGGGTTCCTGTTTTTCAAACCTCTTATCGGGCAGCCGGGGAAAATCGGCCCCTGCTTTGAATAAAGGCGGATGCTTTAAAGGGCCAGTTTGCTGCTCAGGGTTCACAAATGCATTCACATATGTACATACACACACACACACACACACACACACACACACACTTACACACACACTTACACACACATACAGACTGATAGAGAGTATGTGATAGAACAAAAATATGTGTGCAAAAACACACAAAGACATATTTTACTATTCAGTTATTCATGCATGAACACAGAGGCAAACACACACACATACACATGCATGCATACATTCATACACGCATGCATAGACACATGGATGCATACATGCAGAGAAACCATATGTAAATGTTGCATACATAGAGCGCATACATGATGTTGACAGATTGATGCACACATAAACATTTGAGGTGGTCTTTGGATAGTGGCACCTTCTTAACATTGTGGATTCTCCCGGTCCCATTTTATTTCATCATTAGAGAATGTTAATGGCGCATAGTCATTTTTAATGGGATTAAGTTATCACCTCACTTTACACATACTTTGTAACATGTATGATATGATTATGAACAATAAATAGCACTAAATTCAAAACTCAGTGTTTCAACTTCACATGCCAACATTTCAAAGATCTGGTTTATGGAGAGGCTGCATTACATTATGATGTAAAAGGAATATGAGACAGAGTTTTATGTTTGTTTGTACATTTGAGCATAGCTTGCCTGGCTGTATACTGTATGTAGTGTATATATATATATATACAGTATGTGTGTGTGTGTGTGTGTGTGTGTGTTTGTGTGTGTGTGCACGCACTAAATATACTATTTGTGTGTTTGTGTGAAGGTTTGTGTGTCTTTTTTTTAGGAGAGCGTCTATGATGAAAACAGACAGATGCCATATGTGAAAAAATAAAGAGAAAGAGTGGGCTCTAAGAAAGAAAGACAGAAAGGATGACGGAGAGAAAAGAAGACAGAGAGACAGAGAGAAAGAGAGAGAGAGAGAAATTCACCTGCCCCTTTTCCCATTCAAACTCTATCTCAGAGCCGCCCAGCAGGTAAAGCCTCAATTACCATCCTTCACCGGGCCCCTAACAAGGCGACAAAAGGCACTAATTTTTAATTTAATATTTGGGCTGCTGATGAGACCCGTTCTGTCAGGGAGGGGCCGGGGACCAGGGGGAGGGCCGTGGCCCGGGAAGAGCCTCCCGTCGCGGGCTCCAGATGGGACGGGGGGTGGGGGGGTGGTTGTTGGAGAGGGTTGTTAAAGAGCGACGATTGAGTACCTTAACGGGGCTGAATTAAGTCTGAACCCTGGGGTGTCTGGGGTTCCGCCGAGAGAGAGATCTAAATCACCGGAGCCAGGGCTTTGGGTCCCCTGTCAAGTGCCTGCCATCATCATGACATTTAAAGCATCCATTAATTAGGAGGGCTGATGAGTTTTTGCTCTGGCGTTTTTGCGTTTTGCGACCCTCCCCCCCCCCACCACAACACCCTCCTACTCCTTTTCAGGAAAATAAATAAATAATAAGCTCTGTCATCTAACACCCACTGTCTTTGATCATTTGGAGAAAACGGCCATTAGATCCTTAACAGCACATTACAAGATGGTGATAGTACGGTGGCCCTGAGAAGGACATACAGAGCGTTGGTCTGATGGCACAAACCACAGCTCCACTCAGGGCTCTCCATTCTGAAGCGGCCCCCATATAACACAGTGCATTAGATATTAGTCTGTGACACATGAGGACTGCCTACAGGTGAGCCTAATCAGCGGATGTTGTCTCTACTGCTTGCCCAAGGCTTCACTTTTTCTTCACTGTCAAAAGTTATTTTGTTGATGGGTTTGTAACCCATCATTTTTCAGTCCCCTACTTAAAGTATTTACCCGGTAATTATATGGTAAATTATAGCATATCATTGGGTAATTAACACAGGTAATAAGTAGGTAAATACAGAAAAACAGCAGCTGAAACATTAAGAAAAAAACTCCACTATTACCCATGAACTCAACGCAGTACGGTGTAGTTGCGACCAGTTAGGTTGGTAATAACTCAGATATAATTGCGTACTTCTTAGGAAAGTAGGCAACCGATTCTTAGAAATGCCTCTATTAACCATCAATTCAAGTTACAACTGTTGTTATCCAATGTTTATGTTGGTAACAGCCCAAGTCTAATTATTCCAATCACTTCATTTCACTACCAACGCAACGAGGTTGCTCACACTGGAACATGAACAAACTGGCATAGTGACAGAAATGATTGGAATGGAACAAATTTGTGTGGGCGTGCACTCTGGTCACTTTTGTCTGCGCTAAGGCTGAGATGAAGCTATTGCCAGTTATATCTAAGTTATTACCAACCTAAACTGGTCACACTTATATGGTACTTACTTACTTACTTACTTCGTTGAGCTCATGGGTAATAACAGAGGTTTTGCTTAGTATTTCAGCAGTAGGAAGGAAGCGTTACCGCGTATGATATGTAAATTATGACCAGTTTGATTTGTGTTGAAGAGAAATTGATTGTGTTTTGGTAATTTGATCACAGACCATGGAAGGATGTGATTGGTGTAACTCAGAAACTTGAGGTTAGTGTAATGTTTGTATCTGTGTGTGTGTGTGTGTGTGTGTGTGTGTGTGTGTGTGTGTGTGTGTGTGTGTGTGTGTGTGTGTGTGTGTGTGTGTGTGGTTCATGGGCACACACCCTTATGTGTGTGTGTGTGTGTGTGTGTGTGTGTGTGTGTGTGTGTGTGTGTGTGTGTGTGTGTGTGTGTGTGTGTGTGTCTGAAGTCCGCCGCGTGACTAAAAATAGAAAGAGATAGATTTCCTCCTGGGAATGACATCCCATTTGTTTTCATTTTGCAGATGGTCGTCCCCGCCAGATTACACGCCTTGCCTCCCCGCAGGCCGCCACCCTCATCCTCCATGGCCACCTTCTCTTAATGCCCCTCCTATTACACCTTAATTGATTGGGGACAAAAACAATGACCTACTAAAGAACAGACAGAGAATTCACCTGTGATTTATCTATTTACTCTGGGTCCCCTCCTCTCCGGCTAGGTGCACAAATAATCTGTTTCTCTCCCCATGGCAGTGGCTCCATGACCCAGGGAGATGATGTCTGCCTCCCCAAAGTCTGGGCGGGATCCTCAGCACTACAGCGGTGCAAGGCTTTGGCGCCATCTTAGCACCACAAAGTACCAAACAATCCTCTGTGTGGGGAATTCTTGGGTCCCAGAGATTTGTTTGTTTGTTGTTTGGAAGATGTAAGAGGTGGATATTTTGCCATAGAGATTTGGGTGAAATGTGTTGTATTGTTGTAATTGTTTTTCCAGCTGAAATTTTTGTTCCTTTTGTTACTTTGTCGAATCGATCAGAGCCTATTAGGGATGATGTTCAATTTCTGTCGGGGACCATTTCACCAGTATGCCGTCATTCTACTTCCTGCTGGCCAGCGGAGCACATATGCAGACTCTGTTACTTCTGTTCCCTAAGACTGACTGTGCAGATGAGGAGCTGAAGTGCTCTAGGTGTCGCTAGAAATGAGGGGAATGATGACGAGGACACTGGAAAAAGTAATCAGAGGAATTCAGAGTCCCCAGTAATTTGGTCCTGGGTCAGGCCATTTTGATCCACTCGGAATTGCCATAATGTCAAGTGTCAGGATCCATTTTTATATGAAGTCAATGCGGTTCCCGGTTCCTGGAAACCGCACAATTCATTGACGACAATAACAGAACCAGAATAGTTCCTTAAACTGCCTTTTAAGGCTGTGCTGATGTCTATTAGGGATAAGATGTGAAGACTCTAAAATTGGTGGCAATTTAATTAAAAAGCTGAAAAGTACAGAGGGGAATGGAATAAGTGGTGCGATATAAAACTGCCAGCAAATGGATTCCTCAAACACACTCAAGGGAAACCACTCTAGTCACTTAGCCAACCAATAACTAAAGTTCTGTTTTTGCTTCGTACACCACAAACGGAATGTATTATTTAACACACGTTCTGCGATTCATTTTACTCTTGCTTGTTTTTGCTGCAGCCTGCTTGGCGCTTTAAAGTTTAATAGGAGAGGCGTGGGATTGGTTGAAGGTGGAGACAGTGGAGGCAGAGGATCCACAGAGTGTGTGTGTGTGTTTTGGTTTCTCTATCTTTATTTCTGTCTGTGTGTGTGTGTGTGTGTGTGTGTGTGTGTGTGTGTGTGTGTGTGTGTGCGTGCAGGCGTGTGTCCTTTTGTGTGACTTTCAGTGTGTGTGTGCATGCATGTGGTCTGTTTTATAACTTGATATGTGTGTGTGCGTGAGAGAGAGAGAGAGAGAGAGAGTGTGTGTGTGTGTGTGTGTGTGTGTGTGTGTGTGTGTGTGTGTGTGTGTGTGTGTGTGTGTATGTGTGTGAGGTGGTGTCCAGCTCTAATATTGATTGTCTGGGCGGTGCAGGTGTCTGCCCTAAGAGGGTAGATGTGTACCCAGGCAGAGAAAGAGAGGGAGTTGGGGAGCGTGAGAGGTAGGGAGCGAGGGAGGGAGGAAAAGAGAGAGGACATGGCTGGCTGGGCTGACCCCGGCCCAATCCATGACACCCTGCTGTATTTGGGCCCTGTCAGCAGAAACGCCCCCAGCGTGGCAGAGGAGGAGTGCAAACAGAACACCTCAGCAACCTCTCCCTCTCTTTCTCTATCTCTCCCCTCTCATCCCCCTCTCTCTCTTTCTCTTTCCCCCTTTCTCTTTCTCCATCTCTTCCTTTCTTTCCTCTCTCTGTTTCTCTCTCTCTCCCCCTCTCTTTCTTACTACCCCCCCCCCCCCCCTCTGTGGAGTCCTCTGTGTCTTACTATACCCTTATCTGCAGACAGAAAAACTCATTTCCAGGTTTTGGAGGGCTCTGGTCCTGCTATGGAAGCTCATTTTGGCCAGTCTCACAGTAGCACTGTGTCTCATCTCCGTGCATCAGGCCCCTGTGGTACTCTCTCTCTCTCTTTCTGTTCCCCATTTGTCATCTTCCCTCACAAGTCCCTGGGGAGAATTTATTGACGCTTTGTAACCATTGAACTCAAGTATACGGGATATGCAGTTGACTCCTCTGCTTTCTTTCTATCCAATTTAATACACACAGATACACACACACACACACACACGCACACACATATGTAGTCAACAGTCAAATAGTCATCCATTTCAAAGCCTGTTCCAATTCATGTGGCTCCAGTGCTTTCTGTCTTGCGAGGTCTATTCTCCCCCAATGGCAATTATTGACTGTTACGCTGCCAATTACCACACAGCCTTTCCTTCCCAAGGACGACTCCCACCCCCCACACCCCACCCCCCTGTCTCTTTCCTCTCAGTGAAGTAATGGCAATGCGCTGGCAGGATTTATGTCATGGGCTCATTTTCCTGTGTTTTTATATGTGCGCTGTAAACCTTTAACAGCTAATGCATTAACAATATCCCCCCTCTTTGTCAAATTCATTGCGAACGCGTTGAGTGGGCCCACTCTTGTCCCTGCCCAATGCTTTCTAAGTGGAGCAGGCGTATCTCCGTGAATTTCTGCCGCACTTGAAAACAGCCCTTACCCCCTCCCCACTTCTCTCCGCTCGCCCCCTCTCCCCCCTCTCAACCTCCTCTCCTCTCCTCTCCTCCCTCTAGTTAACTCTGGAGGTTTCAGGCTATTCTATCTGAAATTCATCAGGGAGGAATTGGGCCCAGGTCATTGTCAGGCAGCCATAACCCCTTTGTGCTGGCCCCATTGTGGCAGGAGATAAAGTGTAAAAGGCAGACAGCGAGCGGCCGGCTATAGGCAGACGAGTCCCTCTTCAGGTCATAATGGCAGCCCAGATGAGGCGGGTCGCCAGCGCCTCTCGCTGCCGTCGCCGCACAATGGCGGGATATCGTTTAGAAAAACACTCGGAGCGGAGCGGAGCGCTTCCATCACGGTGCCGCGGGATAAAAGGCGTCATTTCGGAAAGGGTTTTCATTGCCCGTTTAACTATCCCTTGTTCCTGCTCGCTAATATCAGCGGCGAATTACCATTTCAGAATCGACGTGAGGAGCGCACGTGAGCAGGAAGGGCTCACGTCAGAAACGTCGGTCCGCTCGCTCACATGCACACCCGTCAGTCCGCGCTCCCGCCTCCGGGTCCAAGTGGCATTTTACAAACCCCAGCCACGTAACCCCCCCCCCCAC
Organism: Clupea harengus; assembly: GCF_900700415.2. Classification (NCBI taxonomy): domain Eukaryota; kingdom Metazoa; phylum Chordata; class Actinopteri; order Clupeiformes; family Clupeidae; genus Clupea; species Clupea harengus. The sequence goes on along the minus strand of NC_045160.1, from coordinate 14,930,612 downwards.
ACACACACACACACACACACACACACACACACTTCCCCCCCAGCCCTCCATGGCAAATTCCCCCGATTAGATTTGTAAATCAAAAACCAATATATAACATGCAAGAATTAATCTGTTTTATATTCCTTGGTTACATTTTTCGTGGAGTGCATTTGGAAGATTTAGAACGTATTTGCGCCGGCTTCTTTCAGCCATTATATGCTTCAGTTCATACATCTATTTGTGAGGCTATAAAACAGGCATTGACTACCCATGTAAATTGTGTTCCCCACAATAAATTATATGCATACTTGCAAAAAATACATAACCGCTGTTGGTTCCTCTGTGTCTCCCGAATACAAATAACTGCCGGGGACCACAAACACTTCTGCCGTTTGCTGTTTATTTTGTCTCGGTTTGGATGAAAGTTTGGATTTTTATTCTTTTTTTGAAGGCCTTCCTCTCTCCTCTGCTCCATCTCCCAGGTTCTATTAACGTCGAGGCAGTGATGTTCTCAGCGAGCTGGGCTGGTTGAAAATGTCATTGACCTGCACACACCCACGGTTCAGCAGCTAATTTTTTCCCAGCCGCAGCCCTTCTCCTCTGAAGCGATTCGCTCCCAGCCTCCCCTGTGTGTGTGTGTGTGTGTGTGTGTGTGTGTGCGTGTATGTGTGTGTGTGTGTGTGTGTGTGTGTGTGTGTGTGTGTATGTGTGTGTGTATGTATGAGTGTGTGTGTGTGTGTGTGTGTGTGTGTGTGTGTGTGTGTGTATGTGTGTGTGTATGTATGAGTGTGTGTGTGTGTGTGTGTGATGGCTGTGAAATCTAATGCAAGCAGTGATTTAAAAGCCCACATTGGCATTGGTCTGTGTACATACATGCAGGATTTAGATGTGGACTGCCTGTGCATTAATCACAGTGAGTGTGCAGTGTGAGCCACGCTCATTTTCTGTTTCCTGTTCATGGACCACTGCCTGTTTTCCCCTTACACTGGAGATGGGCAGTATTCCACGTGTTTATTAAGTTTTTTATCACTAAATGGGTGAAACCTAATCAGAATATGTCTGTAGTGAGAAGGTACACATGAGAGGCTTCTGGAGATTATTACATCTCTGCTTGTTCATCAACCAAATACCTCGAGGCTCGCCCGTTCAGGAAATCATGATTTTATAGTAATGATGACTACTCAATAATATTAGTATTCAAGTCCATGTTTTTAACATCTAGTATTCATGGCCATGTTTTGGTTTAACTGAAATATCTGTCAAAATTCTATTTAAGGTAAGATAAGTTGCCTAGCTGTCCTAATTTCATTCTCATACAGAGAATGTGCTCAGAAAGAGAAGTTAGCTTCTCAAGAAGTCAAATAGTTTTAAATCATTTATTTTGCTGGAATGAATGGCAGAAAGACAATGATCACCAAAAGATCTGTTTAGAAAAATGGCATTGTAATCCCAATCATGGAGATTTAAAATATACACAAATTGCTACTGGACAAAATGCTACAATTAGCTG
>NC_045160.1:14916620-14924120 GCF_900700415.2 Clupea harengus | reverse complement strand
TCACAAAATGTGAACACAAGCCCTTATTTAATATTATAAAGGCATTTCCGTGTTTACACAATGATTAAAAAAGAAGTCCTTCTTTAGTGATGTGGTTCTCACACACTAATTTGTCAAATCAAAACGGGATGTTCTGGTACTTTGGATATTTATTTTGCTTGAAAAAGTCAGAAACTGAATCACATGATGCTGCTGCTTTTTGTGGGAAATTACCTTTAAAATAAGGGAAAACTCAAAAAAAAGAACTCAATTCCTATGCAACCCCATCGTCCATGTTTGTTCATTTATATATGCATTGCTGGCAAAGTCATCTTAGAACGGTGAGCTCAGAGTTGCAAACAGCCTCCACCGTTAAGGCGGCGACACACAGGTCGTTTTGATGGGGGGGGGCATTTGGATAAGCAGGTTGGGAGAGCGGCACCTGAGATGACCTCCATTTGAGAGAGTGGTGCAGGGATAATGGAAACCCCAGGGGGCAGAGAGCGCTAGCTTCTCGCCTACCCCTGCAACCAGGCCCCAGGCCATGCATTAGGCAGGATGAATGACAATTTCAAGGAGTTCAGTTGTCTCTCTTACTCATTCTCTCTCACACACACAGTGTGTGTGTGTGTGTGTGCGTGCGCGCCTGCGTGTGTGCATGTGTGTGTGTGGCGGAGTGAAGTGAAGTGACCATAGTATAAGTTTTCAAAGGGGTATCTCTGCTTTCTTTGAATTTGACTGACAATAGCTATTAGTTGCCTCTCTCTCTCTTTTTTTCTCCCTGTCTTTTCATCATTTTCTCTCCTTTGCCCTCTCTCACCACTCCCTCTCTCTCACCACTCCCCACAATGGTACTTTCCCATTCGTGCCTACTGCAATCCCATGACTTCCCCGGCCATGTTGGGTCACAGGCGCTTGTGTGTGGCTCCCCCTCTCATTGTGTGCGGCTGTGGAGTGTGACACTGTGTGTGGGAGTGAAACACATGGGCTCATTTGTAAGCAGCCCCCTCTCAAGTATCGCCGCATCATCCTCCTATTGTGGCAAGCCATCGGCTTTATTTGTTGATTTTTATGTCCTCTCTCTATCTCCCTCGTTCTCTCTTTCTCTCTTTCTCGCTTTCTCTTTCTCTTTCTCTCTACCCCCCATGTGCTCGTTGAAGGAAAGCAACAAGGCCCACTCATGGGTGACCATTAGAAGCAGATAATCTGCGGTGATTAGGTAGGTTTTTATGTGTGTGTGTGAGAGTGTGTGTGTGTGTGTGTGTGTGTGTGTGTGTGTGTGTGTGTGTGTGTGTGTGTGTGTGTGTGTAAGCCATCTCTGTCTCTCTCTGCGGGACTGACTGAGTGCCTTTCAGTGAGCGCGTGAATAGAGACGTGCTGTAGATCCCTGCCACCTCTCAGCGCCGCTCCTGCCTTTTATAACGGCCAGAGGAGCGCCGTCCAGGACAGCTGCCTATTCACACGAGCCTGCCAATTAGCCACATTCAGCAGGGGCTGGAGGAGAGGAGAGGAGAGCACAGGAGAGGAGACAAGAGGAGGAGAGGGGAGGGGAGGGGAGAGGAGAGGAGTGACGTGTGGTGGGTGTGTGTGTGTGTGTTGGTTGGGGTTGGGGTTAGAGGGGGGGGGGGGGGGTATCCCTTCTTCTCCTTACCTTCTCCACTCTCTGCTCCTCTTGCATATCCACTCTGCATCCCTCTTTCCATCTTCACACCAACTAATTTCTCGTACGTGCTATTTTGGACAATTTCAGAGAGTGACTGTGTGTTTGTGTATGTGTTTGTGTATGTGTATGTATGTAGGTGTGTGCATACATGTGTAGCTGTGTATATCTGTGTGTGGGTTATGAGGGGGTGTATTTGTGTACATCTGTATGTTCGTCTATATGTAAGTGCATGCATTGTATTATGTGAATTTGCAGTGTGTGTGTGTGTGTGTGTGTGTGTGTGTGTGTGGGTGTGGGTGAACACCCACTCTTCACAATGCACGTCCATTTAGACAACATAAGCTGCGTAAACACCTGTCATGAAGAATGCCCTACAGTACAGAACTGAAGAGGAGTGGTCTGGTGTGTCATGTCATCTGGCCAGTCTGGCTTTATGAGTTATGTCTAATTGTAAAATCACTGCATTACATTCATGCGCCTGATTGCCTGATTGCCTGATTGCCTGGCCCATCTGCCCAGCATGCCAGCGTGACCGCAGCACCCATGACATTTTACACACGTATACACTCACACACACACACACACACACACACACACACACACACAGACACACACACACACACACACACACACACTAACACAACCGCTCCCTCCACCACCCCCCTCCCTTGGCCACCTTACTGCCCACTACCCAACCATGCACTGCAGAGGTGGAGAGGGCTGGTAAAAGGGTCAGGGCTATTACCCTGCTTACCTCTTTGACACACGCATGCACACACACACACATCCTCATTCACACAGATGTGTATGTACAGGTTAACACACACACACACACACACACACACACACACACACACATACAGACTCCCTCTCTCTGCCCCTCACTCTCTTGTTCTTTCTGTCTCTCAGTGTGTGTGTGTGTGTGTGTGTGTGTGTGTGTGTGTGTGTGTGTGTGTGTGTGTGTGTCGTGTCTAATGGCAGCCAGTGGAGCAGTCATTAATGGCCTGAGTAGCATATCCACTGTGGGCTGGCGTGGGCCGTAATGGATGCTGTGACCAGTAATTAGGCTATGGGCCTGTGTTAAAATGTCGAGACTTTGGGAAAGCGATTTGTAGCATAATTAGTCTCCAGCAGTTTATTGATGGCACTTTCATACTTTTCCAATGTGCTCCTCTGGCCCCTCGGCCCACATTAGCGACCCTCTGGGTGTCCCCAAACAGCCATCCCGTCTAATTAATTGAAATTAGGGCAGATCAAATGCATTTCAAGTTTCTCATATTAAAATTACCTGGGGGAATGAATTTCCAATTTAGAAACTTGGGATTTCTGTCTCGTTAAATGGTGCTAAACGACGGCCCTATTACGCGCGTCCGGCCGTAATACAATCGAGTAATGGCAGCTAATCCGAGGGCATTGTTCCCGGTTGCCGTGTTGATTTGTGTGAATGTTGGGCCAAAACCCGGATGCCCAGTGCCCAGGCCGGGGTGTCCCGCCCCTAACCTTGTCGGGGTGTCAGCAGGTGAGTAAGACATCTTGTGGAGTTCCTCCACACAACCCCCACCCCCTCCCCCCTCCATGGCATTAAGAGCTTAGTAATCAGCAGTGAAGCGGGGGCTAGTCTGTGACCTGACACTTCCCTGGTTCGTGTTTTTTCTTTTTGTTTTCTATTGTTGTTGCCTGTTTTACCTCATATTTCTTCACACAAATCTTCCAACCTTGAACTCTTACTTATCCTTTTTACTGATCACTGGCAGGCATTAGCTTAGCTTTTTTTTACACTTAGCTTATTATTTTTTACACTTAGCTTAGCTTAGCACTAATAGCATATATTATCCATCTAAACAGAATACAACATATCCGACACATCTGACGCCACCAGTTTGAAAGGCTGATTTCAACTGGCATCAGCTTTGACAACTTTGATGTCATGTTGGCAGAACATCTATACGTTTACATAAGGTAAACAGGTAAAATTACATAGCACTTGATGACAATCAAAAAGTGCAAGATCAACATAATGCTGCCAATATCACCAATTACTGTCTGTTAAAAGGCGCTACACATCACACTGTCGGCAGTATGTCAAACAAAGATACACTTAGATACTAAAGGCAGATGAGATAATAAGCCCAAGGACACCAATGCGATGGTGTCTTGTAGCCATATCCAGCACTGTTCTAAAATGATGTGTTACCCCCTTTTGTTAAGATGGATGTCAGCACAGTTTGATAGAACATAGAGGAAGATGTCTTTTCCCCAGCATTTAATTGACAGTGATCCGCACACCAGAGTGTACACTCTGTTTTGCATTTCACAAATAGAAATGGATTTCTTTCTGTCTGTAGTTGCGTGAATGGACATGCCTTTCTTTTTTGTGTGTTGTCTATTGGTGTTGCTCTTTGTGTTTGTAAGCTTTCATATTGTTTGGTTCCTATGCTGATTATTTTGATCTAGCGTTTGTGTGCATTTGTGGCTTTGCATGCGGTTTGGTGTATGTACGTGCATGGATCTGCATTTTTTTGCTTGCACTGGTGTCTAGGTCTGTGCACATGCACATGCATGTCTGTGAGTGTGTGTAGGTGTGCGTCTGTGCAACCATGAATATGCGCACGCATATCTGTGAGGGTGTGTGTGTGTGTGTATTAATGTTCACGTGCATGTGTGTGTCTGCTTGTGAGTGTGAATGTATTGCACTCTCTCCTTCTCTCTGTGCGCTTGCGTGTGTGTCTTTATATATATATATATGTATGTGTGTGTGTGTGTGTGTGTGTGTGTGTGTTTGTATGTGTTTGTGATATGGTTTGCATTAAGCCCTGTTTTTCTGTCTCAGTGGTGAGGCTGTCTCAGTCTCTGGTCTGCAGTGATAACAGCCCGGAGTCGTTGTGTCAGAGCAGCCTGGGAGAACAGCTCAGCTCCACACCGCTCTCTGCACAGGCACAGCACTCCACTGCTTCCCCCTCTCTCTCTGCACTCCACCGCCACAGCACCCACAGCCACAGCCATAGGACAGCCCTCATACATCATACTGACTTTGTTTTTGTTCCAAATTGTCATTATGTATAATGAGAGACGCTGACAGACATGCCAATGGGAAGCATGAGGCAAAAAAAAAGGCACAAATCTTAAATGTTTCAAGGTGTCAGAATTTCTGATACTCTGGACATCTTTAGTATTTTTTAATTTTCAGTTCTCTGTTAGAGTATATCTTTCGCGATGCAGGGACTTCTGTTTTCTGTTTTCTGTATTTCTGTTGTCTTGTTTTTCATGGCAGTGTCCACATTGGCCAACACACTCCAAGTCCAACTCTGCTGTATGTATTCTAGTGTTCCGTGTTGCTATTGCAAAAAAAAAAAAAAATGTGGAATAACATTTATAACGAGCCGCTTACACTCTCAACCATATCATTTCAGCATTTTCCCATATAGGGAGCTCTAACAGAAAGCGTGACAGCATAATTTTTCCCTTCCTCTCCTTCCTTTTCTGTTGCTGTGATTGTGTATGGATTTCTGTTGCCGTTGCTTGGGGAGTGTTGCCATATAGATGAGCTCCTCTGGCGCACTGAGGCTGATGTTCCCAGCGCTGTTCATCAGGGAGCTGCTATTGACCCTCATTGTGTGACAGATAAACGCATGCCCTCGTAGTCTGTCTTCGTGACCTCTCTGGCTGTGCGTCACCATAGCGATCTGATCCATGTTGCCCCCAAGCCGCTGGGTGAATCTATCCGCTCTGTTGTTCTCTTGTGCGCAAGCCTCTTCTCTTTGTTCCGGGAGGCTTTTTTAAGGTGAGTCAGGTCGGGCTGGGGTTGGGGGGGGAGTGGATCTGAAGGAGGGTATGCAAAAAACGAGCTTCAAGGAGCGAGCTGGGAGGAAGTGGTCTTAAGGGAATGGAGAACCAGGCCGCATGTCCCCTTAAACCGATTCCTCCTCTCCGCAGTCCCTCTCCCCAACCACCACAACCCCCGCCCCACCCACCAAAAAAAAAAGTCAATCTTTTCCTCTTGTGTCCTGATTAGGCTGCCTTATTGGCATTTACATCTGTATTAACAGGGGCACACATGACCCTGTGTGAGTGTGCGTCCGGCTGGGGACGGCCCCGGCAGATTGATTAACAAAGGGGGCCGCTTCACGCTTGTCACCGCCCCGGCTGGGCCCAGCCCTGGGCCCCTGGCTGCCCAGCCAGAGCCTTTGGGGACCAGGGGGCCCTTTTGGCAGTAGGGTGGAACACACCGGACCCTCCCCTCAGCCTATACTGACTCCCCCCAACCAGCCCCAACACCACCCCTCACCCCCACCACCACCCCACTACAGGCTGGATTAACCCCGGAGAGCCACCAAAGGCGCACATGTCCCCCCTCGGCCTGTCCGGGGCCCCATTCAGACCTGCGTTACTTACACCGTAATAAGGATTAGGCTTAATGAACTGGAAGGAGTTAACAATAAATGAAGGGGTCCTTTAAGCGGGCTCTAATTCCATTTTGTGTCGGGTCGCCATTCTTCTCCCACCCCTTTCTCTCTCTCTCTCTCTCTCTCTCTCTCTCTCTCCCTCCCTCTCTGTCCTCCTCTCTCTTTCGCCTCTATTTGAACACAAGGTGTAATCCCCTTGAATATCAAAGGTAGTAAGAGAGTATGAATTTAGACGTCGTCCCACGCTCCCTGTCCAGGCCAGATTAAGCAGCCCATATGAATGGGTGTCTGTGAGCATGACAAAGCACTCTGGCTCCATCTGCTCCACCTCTACGCTACCCCACTGCCCTGTCAGTGCACAAATAAATACACACAGACAACATGCACACAAATATGGTATGCTTAAGGGATAACAACCATCTTTTTTTTCTAAACCCAGTAATTTCAAAACAATTTGTTCTGTGCCATTTTGGAAGCATTTGGATGTTTTGTGCATTAGAGATATCTGCCTTCTCTTTTTTTTGGAAATGTATTTATACACTGTAAATGCACACAGTTGCATATAAATTTACAATAGAAGAATAAATAACACAATTGCACTGTGTAATTTGAAGACATTTTGTTCTGTACCATTTTGGCACAATTATTTTTATAGTATGAAAAACATTTTCTATCTGTGAGAAAAGCTGTTAGTGGAAGAGGTGGTACAACCATGACATTTCAAATCAGCATTCCGTGATTTGTTCTGGAGAACAAAAAAAAAATGGACGAAAAAAAGAAAAAGAAAGAAAGCTGGGCTTAATGAGTTCATGCATATGAGATGAACGTGACTATATTTGTTTTAATCAGCCTGGAAGGTGTGGGAGATCATTGGACAGGCACATCATGCTTTCATAGGCATGATGTCATTGAAAACTCACGTGCTCCTGTTGCCTAGAAGAATAGAATTAATCCAACAGAGAATCTGCGCAGACTTCTATGCCACTTTTTAGATGGATTTAATCAGTGAAATGTACCAGTTCCGGCGTAGTGCACCAGACACACTGAAAGATATCTGTGCTATTTAAGAACACCATTACTATTTCTGATTATTGTTTATTAATGTACCATCTTTCATGTGGAAATGTGAGCGCTGTATTGACTCCTGTAAATTAAGAAGCCACATGGAAGCAAAAGCATATGACTGCTCTCCGTGATCTGTGGTAAACACAGTTCGTTCTGACCTATGCTGAAAACTCTAGTTGGTGTCTCTGGAAATGGACCTTTCCTACTAAACTCTAAGTCTGTTAGCAGTTGCCAATGAAGGCCGTATTGTATTAGATTGGAGATTACATATTGAGAGGGTGGGTGATGGGGTCTCACTGAACCGTTAGGCTCCCCTCCTCCTTCGGGCTCCTCCATCAGGGACATCTGCCTACTCACACACTTCAAAGTAGGGCCCAGCCAGGGGTGGGC
>NC_045160.1:14891620-14911620 GCF_900700415.2 Clupea harengus | reverse complement strand
GGCGGATATTTAATAGGCAAAGCAGACTGGGAGATCAGGCACGAGCCGTGCGCTCGGAGCAGACAGCAGTTTGTTTAGGATCCTCTGGAGGTCAAGAGCAGGTCGGCAAAGGTGCCCTGGAGGTCACAGAGGGGGCCTCACCTTTCGGCCTATGGCTGAGGCCTGGCTAGCTAGAGGTCAGGCTTCATCAAAGCACAAATGAAACATGACACCAAACTTGCTACATTCAGGGGCAGAGTTAAGACAACTGAATGCAAAGAATGTTAGCTTTAGAAATGTCTTCACCTTCCACTGTTGGAACTTTTTATTTGGTTAAAAAGCCAAAGCCCATGAAAGATATAGAAATGGCATGATATAACTGCATTGTGTTTATCTTCTCATACTCCCACACTCCCCTGAAGACCTCATATTTATTTATTACAGATGCCTAAATGTCAATACAATTCTTGTCTGGCCCAAGGAAAACAATCTGTTCTATGTCTGCATCGACCCTGTTTTTCTAATTGGATAATTTATGTAATTGAACTCATCAATGTACACATCAGGAGAATGAGAATTCCTCTGATTTGACAAGAGATCTGCTTTCACACTAGCACTGGGAAGGGATACTTTATAGACTTACACGCACACATGCTCGCTCACACACACACACACACACACACACACACACACACACACACACACACCACACACACACACACACACACACACACACACACACTGCATTGGGTTGACAGGTGATTCCCAGCCTGAGCAGTGGAGGGCCCCTCATCTGCTTGTCTCCTGAAGGCCACAGACATGACATCACACGCCCTCCTCACCACTCACGCCCTCGCTCGCTCCGATTGGCCACGAGCTGCTGCGTTATTTAGCCAGTGATGTCATGGGATCCTGGCTGACCCCTCCGCCTGAGATGCTTATCGGGGCGCTAGCGTGCAGTGGGGCTAACATGCCTGGCTCTGGGATCCGGCCGGGGGTTAGTCTCCCCTCACACCTCAGACACACGTGCCCAGGCTCGCCAGGGGGAAAAAATGTATAACGCCGGGGTCCAAGTCCGCCCTGGGAAAGCACCTAATTGAATTAGGGGGAAGAATGAGACCGTCGAGAGTTATTTCACATACTCTGAGAATGCTTTGCGATCTGATGCTTAGTCTTGGCAGGATTCTCTGCTGTTGTAAGCCAAGACATTAAAACCGTCCTGCGTGCAGACAAATGACAGCCATCAAGGGGAGACAGTGGGGGGGGATCATTCCTGCAGTGGTGGCTCCCATAATCCTTTGGGGTTTTGTCCAGCTAGTGGTGCTCTTTGGGTATGAGAGACAGACTGCGGGTGTTTGCAGTTTAATATATTAAGCCACAGATGTTACAATAAAAACCTACATTATTGTTGTCAGGCACGTTTATCCAAAGTAACTCACAAGTGTCACAGAACTGTGTTCAAACGGCGCCGTACAGCTCCTTCAGGCTGGTTCATTCACGTCTCTCCACCAGGTACTGTGTCTGATGGCATCGCTTTAGCTTTGGGACATTCTTTTTCTTTTACCTTTACACTCCCAACCAAGCCGCCACTGGCAGCCATGCGAGTGCTATCTTACTGCTGATAACATGAGAAAGAGGTTTTTCCAACAGCACGAGAACATGCAGACAGACTAAATCCTTTGAAGACCCACAGGGATTGTGAGACATTTAATTCTCGTTTCACACAGCAGTGATGGGATTCGAGAAGGGGGACAGATGTGAAATATGGATTAGCCGGATGTCTTAAAAGGTCGAAGGTCAGGGTCATTCCCATAGTCTTCTTTAGAGGCAGCATGCACACAATACCAGGCATTCACAGACAGCTACGACACATGACTTTCTCAGCGTATCCATACTGTTATATACTGCAAGTTTGGTGCATTTTGTTTAATGTATCTTTATTTTTTTTACATGTACAGTACATGTACAGTAGCCTGTATCAATTCAGTGCTAATTTGTACTATGCTGTAGAGGTGCTCTATTGGTTGTGATGTGTGTCTAGTGCTCCATTAGAGAATTGTTAGTGTAGTATAGCTTTTGCAGTATATAACTGCTATGTGTTCAGCGGCGTAGTCCAGAGAACCTGTGTGTAGCTTTATGTGGTTTGCTTTGTTGTGAGTGTGCAGGGGCTGTGTGTGTACAGGCTTTTGTTCGTGTTTGTGTCTATTGCAGTGTGTGTGTGTAATCTGTGTATGTATTTCTACTTGTGTGTGTATGAATGTATGTGTGTGTGTGTGTTTGTGTGTGTGTGCTTGTGTGTGCATGCCTGTATGTATGCATTTGTCTGTGTGTGCATGCCTGTATATATGTATGCAGTTGTGTGTGTGTATGTATGCATTTGTGTGTTTGCGTGTGTGTGTGTGTATAAATGTATGTGTGTGTGTGTCTGTGTGTGCATGCCTGTATGTATGTATTTGTATGTGTGTGTGTGTGTGTGTGTGTGTGTGTGTGTGTGTGTGTGTGTGTGTGTGTGTAGCGGTCTCTGGGTACTCTGCATGGCCAGCCTGTTGGCATCCCTGTCTCCTCCGTGGGCAGCGTTACTGTGTGTGCTCTCAGCAGCCAGAGACTCAGTCAGTGTGCTGTGTTTGCCAGAAGGCTTTTTTCCATGAGCCATGAGGGAGAGTCCTGGTGCTGCCTGTCCTGGTCCTCTCTCCCGCACGCAGGCAGCGTCGTGGCTGGGGACAGACGGTACAGCACACCACACCACGCCACACCACACCACGCTGCGCTGACATTTCCCTTTCTGTCCACACCACGCCGAGAGCACGAGAGCAGAGGCAGGAGTCAGTGTGCCGTTTGTCACATGTCATCAGCCATGCAAGCACACGAAACGGCAAACAGCAGCATGTCTGCGGTGTGTTTGCCATGCTGGGGGATGGGGAGGGGAGGTGGGAGGGTGCTGATTCTGCCCGTGCTTTACCCCTTTTGCTCTAGCTGTTGTATCCCTCTCCACACACTCACACACAGTGATACACACACACACACACACCCACACAGTGACACACAGACACACACACACACACACACACACACACACACACACAAGCACACACTTACAAACATACACAAGTTTGTTTATCTTCCATTTTGTGGCGTCTGCTGGCGAGATTAAGTGCCGCGCTGCCATCCTGCTTGGCCTTGTCATCTGGCGTCGAGGCACCAGTGCGATGGCATTGTACCAGACATCAAGGCTCTCTCTCCCCTCTCAATGGAGGGGGAAGAAGAGGAAAAGCCCCAGTATTCCTCCTCCCCGCCTCTCCTTTTGTCAGCCCCTACAAAGTTTATTTATCTATCAGCTATTTGTTTGATCTCTTTTACAAACAACTGGGCTGGCAGGGTCCCGGTGCTGCCATGGGAGCCGGGGCGTGATTCGGTCCGCCATCGCCCCGCTCAGAGCCCATCTGCTGGAAAACCCGCTAGATGCAATATCTAATTCTTTCCACCTCAGAGAGCTTTTAGCCACATTTTAGCACACAAAAGCTAGAGGCTTTGTTGCCCCAGCTTCTATTTATAAGAAGGTAGAGCAAAGAGGTGGGGCGGGGGGGGGCGGGGGGGGGGGGGGCGACGGGAGGTATGAAGAAAGAAGAAAATCAATAAAGTGTTCCGGCACTCAATCTTCCTGGGCTGTAGAGAAGGTGTTTTTTTTAGGAAAGGGGAGGGGTGTGTTTTTGTTATTCATAAGCTTTTGCTGACAAATCCTTGACATCATTTGTGGGTTGTATCGATAACTTCTTCCCTTGCTGCAGAGGACAAATAGAAATCATTTATCTGTCTGTGCCTTTGGGGGGGCGGGGGGGGGGGGGGGGGGGGCTTGATGTGGGTTGGGGTGGGTTGGAAGGAGCGGGTCTAAGTGGGGTTGTGAGGTGGGGGGATTTGGGGGACCCTTCGGAGACAAAAGCCCTGTGTGCCAAGCGGCCATGACTCCAGCAGCTGAAGGTATTAGCGTGGTGGACAGGTTCAGGGGTCACAGGAGGACAGGCAGGTTGTCCCTGGCGCCCCTCAAGAAAGCTGACACAGCTGTGCTTTCTCATGGAGAGAGCGAGAGAAAGAGAGGGAGAGAGAGAATATGAGAGGGAAAGAGAGATATGTTACAGGTGGTGTCTGTATGGCCGTACTCTTCCTACCCATGCGTGTGTTTTCTTTCTGTCTCCGTCAGAGATTCTGCCCTCTATCTCTACAGCCACTCAAATCACATGACTAGTAGAATAACAATCTAGCAGCAAATCAGCTTAGTGTACTTTTTGTAGGCCTCTTCTCATGTACCGGTTTCAAACCTTGGGCGAATCTAGCAGCATCTGAGGACAATGCTCTGATTGCATTAATATGCTAATATGCCCATCTTGTTTGCAGGTAGTCTTGTTTTGGCTGTGCAAACCACACATGCTGTAAAATATTCCCCTCCACAGCTCCTTAGTCTTGATTCTTGACCCCAGGCCACATTGGGCAACGGAGAGAGGGGGAGGCAGACACAAAAAGAGGGAGGGAGAGAAAGAGGGAGGGGGGAACTGGGAAGGGGGAGAGAACATGCTTTTCCTTCACACTGTTTTTACAGTTGCGGGGTTGAGAGGGAATGTTAAATCGCTTAATCTCTCATTATTAATAGCAAAACACTCACTCACTCACTCACTCACTCACTCAGACACACACACACACATACACACGCACACACACACACACCTCCATATCCACCATCACTCTGACTGGGATGCGCACCAGACGGTTGCGTTTGAAGCCTCTGTGTTTATTAGCACGTTAGATCTAAGGTGCCGAATCGGCGCAATGCCCGTCACCTGCGGATGGGTAAATTGGAGAAGACAGGCAGACGTCGATCCCGTCCTGCTCTGACACACGGGGCCGCGTCCGTGTTGCAGTTGGACGCGAGCGTGTTGCTGTATTTGGAATGGGTGCTAGACAGTGTTAATTGCCAGGAGTGTCTGTGACTGAAGTTTATTTTTGAAATCTATTTGGGTGTCGGGGCTGGGGCCGGGGGAGACGGCGGCGGTTAATCTGCTTTATCCGTGCCGGACGGCCACGAAGAAGGTCATGGCTGGCGGGACTAAGTGGTCGGGCCGCAGCCTCTCTCTTACGTCAGTCACCTCTCTCTCTCTCTCTCTCTCTCTCTCTCTCTCTCTCTCTCTCTCTCTCTCTCTCTCTTTCTCCCTTCATCTGCTTCCTTCGCTCCTTCCTCTGCTCTCTGGAGCTGGTCTTCCTGCTGGTGCGGCTTGCACAGTGATACAGGAGGATTTTTTTCACAGGCCTCTGTGTTGTGTGTGTGTGCGTGTGCGTGTGTGTGTGCACAGATTTAAAAAAGAAAACAGCCTTCCTCTCTCCTCCTTCTCTCCCTTTTTCCTGTTGGAGGGCTTTGTGTCGGATGCGTGTCTGAATTCAAGTGCTCCATTTTCCGCCATTTCTTTGGTGGCGGCTGTGGAGGCAGCGTCCCTTGGTAATGCCGTGGAGGGGGTGGGGAGATTTTAAGCCTCCTGCGGGCTTACGTGGAAACCCCACCTGCCTTTCGTGTGGAAATACGCCCCCCCCCCCCTTCCTATCTGTGTCGCCCCAAAAAAAATAAACTAGTACCTGTTGGCAGCGGCTGGCGCCTCCGTGATAACACATACACTAGCATCTCATTTTCCTCTCTGAGCACATGCAGATGAGCGGGTGGGACGGGCACGTGGCGCCCCCCGCGCCATAAAGCCTGCCTCTCCCTCTTCCTCTCCCTCTTCCTCTCCCACTCCCGCTTCCCCACAAAAGAGCGGAGGTGCGCCGCAGAGGTAGGGGGCGGAGACGAGGCAGGAGACAAAAGACATCCATCAGACAAATCCGTTCGAAATGAGGACAAATCTGCCACCTAATTGATGTCATTAACGGTGAAGACGCAGCCCCGATGCCACCTCGAACGTCGGATTTAGGCGTTTACCTGTCTTCGTCCCCGCACTTTAATCTTGTGTGTACAGCGCTCTCTACGTTGGGTGCTTTTTGCGTGTAGAGTGTGTTTCTAGCTGACTACAATGGAGCCCAACTGAAAGGGGCTTTGCTCGTAATTGCCCACAAGAGAAAGCACCCCCCTTGTCCTTCGATAATGGCAGAAACAGAAGAGAGTTCTCTCGCGGAGTGTGAATTAGAGAGAGGTGGTGACCACAGAACCAAGGCGAGCGAATGAGATGGCGGAGGGCGACCGGTGACGTGTGGCGCCAGTAAAAAGGGAGCAGGGAAAGTTGTGCGAGGCAAGGACAACCGCCAAGGTCAGAGGGATCCTCTCCCAAAAGTGCACTGGGGATACGAGCCTATTTCTCCACCCCATTGTTGTGCCTATCCTCTTGTGCATCCAACTTCATTTCCACTTCAATTTTTATCAACCTCCTGCTCTCCTCTCAAGGAGATAGGATACAAGCTCTGACACGAATTAGCCCCCAGATTGACTGATACTGCTGAGCCCAGGGGACCCTGGGTAAAAAAGCCTCTGCCTCTGCCCCTCCTCAGCACCCCCCATCCCCCCAACACCTCCCCCAATTTCCCCTTCTCGCCATTCCTCCCTTTTCTTATATCCCTTTTTCTTTTCCTTTTTGCTCTCTCTTGCCTTCCACCGCCTCCCTCTCCTCAGGTTGTTTTTCCCCGGCGCCTCCTTGTCAGTCACCTGTCTGCGCGACATCACCCTCCCCCTCTGGCTTGACAGACAGGCGCCGCCGGGTTCTGACGGAGTAATTTGCTCGGAATTTACAAAACGCCCGGCATCAAAGATGGCAGCCTGGGTCGTGTGGAAGTGATTGCATTAACAGCGGAGCTGAGAGGTCTATTTCCATTCATCATCAGCCCTGACAGACACACACTCACACGCAGGCACACACAGACACACACCGAGGCTCCTCTTTTTCCCCTCAAGTTTCTGGGACTCATCTTCTAAGCGTGAGTTTGGTTTGTTGAGGCCAACCCTCTGCCACCAACCACCCCCCCCCCCCCCTCTCCCCTCCTTTCCCGTCTCCAACAGAAGCTCCAGTTCCTGATCTCGTGGGCCGGGTGGGGAAGGGGTAGGAGGTGTTGTGAGATCAGACAAGGTGTGTCGCCCCAGACACCCTGGAAGAGTGCCCCTGCAGCCCTGGCCTCCGCGCGCAGCGTTTCATCTCACACCAAAGGGAGACGGAGTGGCTCTGTGCGGCCAGCTGATATCAACCTCGACCCACGGGCGCACTCGCTTCTCACCGCACACCCTCGTCCTCCTCCCTCAAAGCCCCTGTCCGACACTGCCACCACCACACACACACACACACACACACATGCACATGTACACACGCCCACACACTCACACACAGATGACAATCTCCATGTGTGTTATCTGCATGTCATCAAAGCAAGCTTTTTCTGTCAACGCGAACTCCCAACACATCTCGCTGCTTCTTAGATGGCAGGCTTTGGAAGTGGCAGCCTTGGTCGTGTCGGAGGAGAGGGTGGTGGATGGTGGAGGACGAGGAGGAGGAGGAGGAGGAGGAGGAGTTTTTATTATTATTTCTAAGCCCCCTTTGGGTGGAGAGGAGTCAGAGTGCTGATCCATCCTGGAAGCGAGAGGAGAGGGATCCGTGTCTGGTATTGATGGAGGGAGCGCGGGGCTCATCTTTCGCTGTCCTGTGACGGGCGATTCTTCACCGATATTATCGATCCGGTGCTGAGGAGCCCATCTGTTACGGGGCTGACTACAGGCAGCAGGGCTGAGCTTTATTGCTGAGCAGAAGCACTCTCTCCCCGCCACGCCATGCCCCGCCACGCCACGCCGCCGCTCCACTCCACCCCGCCGGGTCAATTCCAGAACCTTTGCATATTTTAAAAGCCGCGCTACGTCTTACTCAGCACCATTATGTAATAAAGATTTTCCTGGTCATTCTCACACGGGAGCACAGGGGAGTTCTTCACAGGCCTGATCTGAACTTAAATAAACACAGGAACCAAAAGAGACGTGTCATAGGATTGGGAGTGTTTTTTATTTGTTGTTTTTTTTCTGTATGAGGACGGATGTTGCTGTCTCCTCAAACATAAATAAAGTTAGTCTTTTCTGCCGTGTTGTATTTCGCTGTGTGTGTGGTTGGTGCTTTAACTGGCTTTATTGGGTAACCATGGCGAGCTTGTATAGATTTCCCAGAGTGCCCGCTGGTGACTGAGGTGGTCAGAGCTTCTGCTGGGAAAGAAGAGGGCTGGGGGCAGGGGGGGGGTGGGGGGGTGGGGGGGTGGGGGGTGTTGGGGTGTTGGGGTGTTGCTGCTGTGGGCTCTGTGCTGTGCATGCTGCCTCTTTCAATGCAGAAATCCCAGGAGGAGAAATCCTCTACTTGACTGCAGTACCTGACCCTTCCCCCACACACACACAAACCAACCCCCCCCCCCCCCCCCCACACACACACACACACACACACACACACACACACACACACACACCCCGGGCCCTCAACGGTCGGGGCCTGCGGAGCCGCTGCAGACGTGCAGGTGGATTTCCCCAGAGAGCCTGTCAGAATCAGAGTCTATCCTGCACACACAGCCCCGGTCCAACTGGGGATTGTGAACACCTCCTCTACCCCAACCACTCCCCCACTCCCCTCTGCTTGCCTCGCAGCCCACCCCACCACCACCACCACCACCTTCCAATTCCCCCTCGCTGAAAGAAATGCACATGTGGAAGTTACATGCACACACGCACTGGCGCACACACACATACATCACCACACATATACACTCATACACACACCATCACCTTCCATCTCCCTCCAGGCTGGTACAGACTCACATAAAAGCTAAAGGCTTGAACAAACTCACACACACACACACACACACACACACACACACACACACACACACACACACACACACACACACACACACACACACACACACACACACACACACACACACACACACACACACACACACACATACTGACACATGACCTACATACACCCCCATTACCACCATCATCATCTTGTCTCCAGTCTGGGAGTCAGACTGTTCCAGCGAGCCCCTGCCACTCTTTGGCCAATGAGAACACACATGAGTGCGGGCCTCAGCACGCTACAACCGTACGCCTGGCATTTATAAGGGCTCTCCTCCTCCTCCTCCTCGTCTCTTTCTCTCCCCTTGTTCTCCTTTGCTGTCTTACCTCCTCTCAGCACTGAGGAAGAATGACTCCTGCTTAACGATAAAATAATGAATGTCATTTTGCGGCGGGCCATGAAGAGGAGTTGGAGGGGGCGGGGTGCATGAGGGGGGTGAAGGGGGGGTTGGGGGGGTGCGAGTGCATTACCGCGCCGCCGAACGTGCCCCTTGCCAGGGAGTAAATTTGAGTGAAGCCGTGCGATGTGACATCATTTACTCAGAAATCCCTAATTTGTCAGCATTAATATTTCAGCCCCAGCATTGGCTGTCAGCGAGTGGCAGCGATGACTGATCAATCTGCGCGGCAGCGGCGGCTAATTTATTGAATATTTATGTGCAATGTCACGTGCGGGGCGCCAGCGGAATTTATTTCACTCGCGCGCCGGCTTTCTGCTTGAGAACTTTCCTAACTAATCGGACGGCATGCCTATATACGTGTGTGTGTGTGTGTGTGTGTGTGTGTGAGTGTGTGTATGTGTGTGTGTGTGTGTGTGTGTGTGTGTGTGTGTCTGAGTGGAAAAATATGAGGAAGATGCATAATGATAATGACATGTCGAGCCTTGGGTTCAGTGGGGACGGTGGGTTGACGGTGTGAAGTGGTTGTCTTTCTACAGTCACAGACGACTCTCTACGCCGCAAACAGTAGCACAGACTTATTTACACGTCTCTCTATCTCTCTCTTTCGCTTTCTCTCTTTCTCTCGGTGTCACCGCCCCGGCCCCGTGAGTTACAGTGATGGCGCCGCTGTGCTGTGATTGGGTTTGCGGGATGATTCACGGTCACGAAGCAGAGTCTTCCTACGCGGGGCAACAGTCTATTATGAAGCCGCTCCGGCTGCATCTGTGCACTGCGTGTGCCTCTGACAAAAACACAACCCTCTTTTACAGAAAGATGCGGTTGCTTTCGACATTGTGATATACCACTGGGGCTAGTGAGATGTTTACTTGTTTGCCAGTTTAGCATGTGCTGAGGAACAGGACATATTGAGCACAGACAGCATAATTCTGACATTGGTTTGGGTGGGGGTTGGGGGGGTAGGTGGGAGAGAGTTTTGAGGGTGGGGAAATGGAGGAAATGACCTCAGCGTTTGCCCTTGAGACCTCCCCCCTCCTCCTCCTCCTCCTCCTCCCTCATCCCCCCGACATGAAGATCATCATGAGGACACATCAGAGGGGTTGGCACGGGGCTGCATCAGCAAGGTGACAACAGCGCATTGGTGGACGCATTAGCAAGGAGGAGTGAGTGTGTGTGTGTCAGGGGGGGGGGGGGGGCTGGGGATGTTGGTTCTGTGAGGTCAGAACCCGTGTTCATCTCTGACACCTGACACGAACACGGCGCACGGTTCTTGAATCCGAACCCTCTTCCAGGAACCTTCTGGCGGTGGGTGAGCGAATCCATTCTCCTCCTCCTGCAATGGCGTTCTGTATTAGCCCCTCCAATACCCTCATTATACCGTCACTAATTACAAATTCTCAAGTCAGTGCCAAGCATTAAAATAAGACAGTGCACTGAGCATATGGCATAATATCCTATTAATGAACACTCTAAATTCAAACCCAGGTCAGCTGCTCGTTTCGTGTACGTGTCACCGCTCCTGAGGAAGGGGGAGAAAAAAAAAGTGACCTTCTTTTAAAATGCACAGACTGATTTGAAGGGAGAGAGCCCCCAGGCTAGCTCATTGTTTTACTTGTTTAATTTTTTCCACCAATTATTGATATAATATTGTGATGGTGGAGGGAGAGAGCGAGAGAGAGGGATTTTTTTTCCGTTTCCTTATCTTAAAAAAGTGAAGGTGGATTCTTCGCCTCCACCCACGCCCCCCCCCCCCCCCCCCCAACCCTGTACAATTTCCCTGATGACTGACTCTGTCTTTTCTGTCTGTCTCCCTCTCTCTGTTGTGTGCTTCTATTCTCTCTCTCTCTCTCTCTCTCTCTCTCTATCCTTCTCTCTTGTATCTCTCTCTCCCTCTCTCCTTCTCTCCAGGGGAAAGCCAGGCTATTTGCATCTGCTGTCACAACAATGTGAGAAACAAGTTCCTCTCATTTCGCCCTCTCCTTGCGCGCACCATTTTAATGTGGACTGTCAAACAGAAGAGAGATGGATTTTTTTTCTCCTCGCTCCCCTTTTTAAAAGGGGGTGGGGGGTAGGGGGGGGTAGGGGGGTAGGGGGGTGGATGCAAATAGACACATTAACTGCAATTGTGCCTCGCTGTGATAGATGTTCCCATGGCAGCCTGGTTTGGTTCTAGTTTTCTGAGTTAATCTGTAGAGATGACCCTGTCTGCAGTGATGGAGAAAGGAATGGGCCTGGTGGCGATGGTAGTGATGTGTGTTTTGGGGGGTGGGGGGGGGGGGGGGGGGGGGGGGGGTGGGGGGGGGTGGTAGTAATCGAGTAATACGGGGAAAGAAGCTTTCTTATTCTCCATCTCACATCTCTCCTTTCACCGCCTCTCTTTCCTCAGCTCTCTGCTTCTCTCTCTCTCCCTCTCTGTTATCTCTCTCCATCTACTTTCCCACTTCTATCTTTGTTCCATCTCTCTTCCCCTCCTCTCCCCCTCTCTGTCCCTCCTCTCCTCTCTCTCACTCCCTCCATATTGCAGCTCCACTGCAGGGCCTCTAGTTAGAGTCTCTCCCCTCTGCCATTAACCCCACACGAAATGAGACGCGGCCTCGTAACCTGGCGTCCCCGCCACACAGGGCATATCAGCACAACTCAGCCTCTCCCGCTCCCTCTCCCCCTCTCCCTCTCTCCCTCTCCCTCTCTCCCGCTCCCTCTCCCTCAGCCCCATGTGATTTATATTGACAGAGATACATTTCGACTGCTCTTTGACTCGGCCTCCACGGATGCCCTCACCCCACCCCTCTCCACATTCTCAGCCTTTCCCTATAAGCTTGATTTGGGGGTGGGGGGAGAGGTCCGGGGGGTGGGGGGGGGGGGGGGGGATGGTTTCTCTCCCCTGAGATGGGGAGTTAGCACTAGGCTTGTGTAGTGAACCCCATTGGGCCTGCTTGGAGAATGAATTGTTGTTGAGAAGCTTAATCCCCCCACCAAGAACAGCTGTCTCCAATCGGGGATCTGATCAGCCATGCAGACTGCCAGGGCCGGCTGCAGGTGTGGGTCATAGGGGCTGATGTGGCTCAAGTGTCCAGCCCAGAGTGTAGGCTGCTTGGGAAAGAGGCCCAGGCTGTACTGGTGTTTTATGGAGCCTTGTGGAGAGTCAGTGTGTGGGGGGGGTCGGGGGTGGATGAAGTCACCAAGGGAAAGGTTTAGCATGATGTACTCATCTGCTGTTAAGGACACAAAGATGTGACAGTTTGTCTTTTATCAGGGTTACGTATAGGTTGTTTTTGTTGAATGAAGGACAAAAAAATCAACCAGCATGTGTCATGGACTCTGTGTGTGTATGTGTGTGCGTCTGTGTGTGTGTGTGTGTGCGTGTGTGTGTGTGTGTGGTAGAAAGAGAAAGAGGAATGACAGAGAGAAAAAGAGAGAGAGAGAAGCAAGAACCCGGCAGCAGAGAACAGAGAGAGAGAGAGAAAGAGAGGGAACGTTTCAGTTTGAGGAACAGCTTGATTAAAAAAAAGGTCATCCTTGTCCTGAAGTAAGCTGAATTTATTGTGCGGCGGCTGTGCACCATGGAGGACTGATAAAAACGACCTCAATAAAAACAGCAGAGCCTATGCAAAATGCAAATGATTCCATAAAGGGCGGAAGCGGCGTGGCGTGCGGAGCCCCCCGGGCCATCACTCTTTATGCCAGACCCCTTTATCCCGCTGCCCTCCGATAAGAGCGGGCACACAGAGGGCAACCTGTGGAGGGTCACCTCTGCCGGGGGGGGGGGGGGGCGCCCTTCACACACAGCCCACTGGGCAATACCCCCCAGCCAGCGCCACCACTGGGGACGGTCCACATGGTGCAGCAAGGTGAGGGCTGGGGATGGTTCAGCATTATCAAAGCGAGGCCGTCATGATGAACATGCTCATGGGTACGTCATGGGGATACGTTATGTGCAGTTATGATCTTGCCATGTTTCTGGATGTTTTTTTTTATTTTTTTTTATGTATATATGTTTTGGTTGCGTTTTAATTGTGTGTAAATTGTTTGTTTGAGTGTGTCAGTATGGGTGTTTGTGTGCACTTGTGGGTATATACATGCATGTGTGTGTGTGTGTGAGGTCAGGCTCAGGCTTGCATGTATTCTCATGTATTCTGCAGTGCACAAGGTCACTGGGAGGGTTACAATGATTCGTGGTGGCTTATTAATGTTTGAAAAAAATGTCTTCACACGCAGCGGGATAAATGTGTCTATTTGTTCGTAACTTCCATGAGCAATGCAAACTGCTGTCATGACGCAACTTTCCTATTCATCTGTTGGATGAACTCAGCATCCCCGATGTCTACTCCGTCATGCTGACAAGGTGGCTGAAGTAACCCAGCGTCAAATGTCCCAGACGGTGGATGGTGGCAGGCTGCTGCTGCCTTCATTATTCCCTCCTCGTCCACCTGGAATCAGCTGGTGAGCTCAGTCAGTTGTCTATCCAGGATTTCATTCCAAAGCTTCCTGAGATGATCATCGTTTTTCATGTTCAGCTTTCGCCCTAGACTGGAAAGCACGACTGACTCACTGACCCTGGCAGGAGAGGGTCGTTCTCTGGAGCCAGAGGTGACATCCCAACTCGTTATGTCATATTTTGCTAGTGAGCTATTTGTAATTCCATCGTATGTCATTAGATCGCTCCAGGCCAAGTCACAGACGAGTGGGATGGAGTTCCTTCTGTATTTCCAAAAACATGGCGTATTGGCTGCTGTTGGCTGAATTCAACGTATCAAAGAATGTACTGACGTGAGTTGACACTTTAGACACTGCTGCAAGTACAAGATTAAGGTGTAGGGAAAGTCCGAATGACATGTATGCTCCCTTACTTCCAGACCTGACCAATGCACCATCGAAATTAAAGTCCACACAGAGATGGGTCGAGCTGTAATGGCTCAATCACTTCAAGAATCTATGATGAGATGCCAGCAGCACTCATGTCATCCGTAGCCACAAAATCCACAGCCCGCTCCTTTATCATTCCCCGGTGAACATATCTGATGCAGACTGTAATCAGCTCTCATTTCGCTTTGTCCTTGTAATGGTCAGCAATTAACCCAAACTAGGTGCCAAACGCTGCACTCCGCTCTTACTTTATGTATTACTCTAGAAATTAATTCTGTGTATCAGAACTCAGCATAGTTGCATTTGTTGGCATTTTGTTTAATTTTGCTTGTATTTGAAGGTCAGATTTGTCCATGAATCTGAAAAAAATTCCCTTTATCATTCTTCCTCTAGCCACCCATGTTCTGCTTTGCACAAAACAATCAATGTCAAGCCCAGCTTTCAGATGTTCTCTATTTCTGAAAACGTTGTATCTGTGGCGTCACGATTTAGCTGACTGAGTGCTGTCCCATGGCCAGATTCCAGACTAGCTTGATATTCGTTGTATTTGTCCATAGCAATTAGCTGTTGCTTACGTCCCTGGTTGTTTTTACAGGCCTTTTGAATGTGTTTCCAGTCCCTGAAGCCTCCCGTCGCCAACACGCCATCCTACATATTATTGACGTTAAAATGGCAACACTTCTTGCCGAACTCAACATACTTTCCATATAATGTACTCTAAAAATGTAAACTGGGCACACCATTGGGCTGAGAACAATCTGGACTGCCATTCTTAGCAGTAGCGGGGGAAACTCCTGTAAGTTGGGCTGAGTAGCCGGCTCCTGAAGTACAGGCAGATCTGCAGGGGGACTACCTTGTGAATTCTCACAGAGAGCTGATTGAGAAAAGGTGAGAGGAGTTTCGGGGAGCAAAGAACTGGTTGAGGGCAACGGGTCGTCATCATCAGATGATGTGTATAGGTTCATATCCCTTGTCTTGTTTTCCTCTAGGAATGTTTTTAAAAATAGTACATCAAGGACGTTTGTTTTTTGACATGATAAGCTAGTTGATGAACTTGCCTGATGGCTAACTGTAGCTCGGCCAGCCCACTAACATTTATGGCCAACATTAGTGACTGACGCAGCTAAATTCGTCATATAAAATCATATTTCTAAAAGTATGCAGAATTTTTTTTTTTTATCTTTTCCATCTCTCATTTTTTTCCTTCAACCATAAGCCACAACACTTCTGATTGGGTTGACCAGCTGTCAATCTGGTCAGCACTGGCCCAACCTGGCCCACCCTGGCCCTTATGTAGCCCCGCCCCTGGTATGTTTTGGCTGTGTTTGCCTTTCCTCTGGCAGCTCCCCTGTCTGGCTCGGCCTGACCCCTGTGCTCCGGGGTGGCAGCAATAGAGCAGCCGCCTCGCCCTGCCACACAGCACAGCGAGCTGGATCGAAAGCCCCTTTGATCAACCCCTTTTC
This sequence comes from Clupea harengus, assembly GCF_900700415.2. Taxonomy (NCBI): domain Eukaryota; kingdom Metazoa; phylum Chordata; class Actinopteri; order Clupeiformes; family Clupeidae; genus Clupea; species Clupea harengus. Next base: position 14,896,072 of record NC_045160.1, on the reverse strand, counting down.
TCTCTCTCTCTCTCTCTCTCTACCCCTCTCCTCTGTCTGTACACAGGTCTCCTCTTCTGAGAGACAGAGAGAAAAAAAAAACACAGCAAATAAGATTTGACCTGAACCAGGTGGAAGAGATGCAAAAGTCATAGCAAGCAATCACCAATATCAATGTGCACAGAAAATATATATAGGAATATAGGAATGAGAATGAGCAACATGTATCTGAGAGAAGAGAAGACAGAAAGAAAGAAAGAAAGAAAAGAAGAGTGTGTGTATGAGAAAGAGAGTGTGTGTGAGTGGGAGAGAGAGAGAGAGAGAGAGGAAGAAAGAAAGAGCAGGAGTGAGAGAGAGATAGAGAGGAAGAGAGAGAGAAAGAGAGAAGGGAGAGAGGAAGAAAGGTGCACCAGCGTAAGAAGCGAGTAGGGGGATAAAAGGAGGAGAGAGGGGAGGAAAGCTGAAATGAAAGCGGGGGAGAGTGGCACAGTGCAGCTATGCAGGCTGACTGGCATGCGTCGTCTCTTGGCACGTGGGTTTGCCAAGTTGTAGGATTTACCTTCGAGCCGGAGGGTTTCAACATGAAAAGACTTTATCGGTTCGAGGGCCCAGCGGAAGGCTGCTGGGAAGGCTTTCCTTGTTGTGGAAATGGAGAGGGGAAAATGCAGTATGAATGGGAGAAAACAAGAGAGAGAGGCTGATAGAAGAAGCACTAGAGAAAGGAGGGAGGGAACCAGACAACAGGCCAGAAACTGCAGCCAACTGCAGAGAGAGAGAGAGAAAGAAAGAGAGAGAGAGAAAAAAAGAGAGAGAAATTGAAAGTAGTGTGATAAAAACCTTTTCTGGAGCTGCTGCCTGTGACTGTGAATACACTCAGATAGAGCGTTCCCCCCTCAAATGATAGTATAATATGTGCACACACAGAACACATAAAAAACACACACACACATACTCATGTGTACTGTGCAAACACACACATTTACATATACTTTACAGGCAGTATCTACAAAGGCATAACTTTTTAAAGGTTTCTACTGTAAATAAATACAGTAGTGTCGGAGCTGGGTTCTTTGAAGAAGACCAAGCCATTTGCTCTGGTTTGCCTCGGGCCTTTTATTTTGAAGCACATTCAGCAGGACTCACTGATTCAGAAGGGCAGGAATGGCAGACAGGTCTATTCTCAGGATAATGAAGACATTGACGGTGCACAGATAACTGTAACTAACACATACACCCACACACACACACACACACACACACACACACACACACACACACACACACAGCACATAGACAAACAAACAACATTGGATACAAAAGGAGGGCAATACACACGGAATTCTAACTTGGAACACAGAACACAGTTACCCGCACCATTCTAGAGCACAGCATGATGGGAACCAACTTAGAGTGTCTTTGATGACATACTCGAAAGCTCCACTACCCCTTGCACATTACAATACAGTGGAATCATTGATATTGATTCACAATATTTTCATTTCTTTCTAGTTGAGAATACCACATTGCCATCTAGACATGACATGATCTAAGATAAGATTTTCTCAAGTGTTTGTGTGAGCCTGTGTGGATGCATGTCTGTGTGTTTATATCTTTGTGTGTGTGTGTGTGTGTGTGTGTGTGTGTGTGTGAGTGTGATTGTGTCTGCAAGCGAAGCGAGGAGCGTGCTGATGATTACAGGCAGGCCATCAGCGTGTGTGTGCGTGCATGTGTGTGTTTGTGTGTGTGCTGTCAGCGGCAAGGATGAGCACGTGTCTGCCATGCTGGGAGCACATGGTCAAGTGGTCAACAAATGAAAACGGAAAATTGCTGCCTCTTGTTCTGGCCATTGAAGTATGTGAGTGTGAGTGAGGTGGCCAGGTCATGATAGATGGGCCTCTTTTTTCCATTATTGATATTCTCGAATATTGTCCAAAAGGATCCAGCTATACACAATACCACTATTTTATGCTCTTCTACACACACTCACACACAGGCACACAGTAAACAGATAAATCTATGTTCTCCTATTTCATGATGAAAATGGTTCTCTTTACTCTTTGTTTGTTGTTTGTTTGTTTTAAATACGTTTTATAGAAATGCCTGTATTTTTTCGAATACATGGATTTTTCAATATTCCTATATACATTGTAAATATGCATATCTAGAATAGTCAAATATTTAAATCAACATGACCAACACTCTGTAATAATCCCTTCTGATGAAGTTAAGCCTCCTCAGTAGTAATGGTTTCACTGTCTTATGAAAATGTTAGTTATCTTTAATTCAATTAATTCAGTTTTCTTTAACATCCTCAGAAAACCAAGCAAATAGTATTATAATCAGTGTAGGTTTATGTAAGTAAATATCTACTGCATTGAAATTCTTAAGTCGTGTAAAACACCAGAGAAACACGGTTATGCTTCATCACAGGGATAATTTAATGTAGGCTATCACACACAGGATGCTACTGATGTGAAAAGAAGGGATGACAGCCGGTAGCAACTTTTGACAAATTACCTCATTCTGGTAATCAGGTCATTCGTTAGTCCTAACACGAGACACGGTGTCTTCTGAGACGAGCTGTAGTTTTACTCACCTCTGTGTACAATTAGCGAAGGACATTTGGTAGTAAAACAGAATGAGTGACGTTGCCTGTTTTTGCCGTCAGGTGTTATCGCCTGTCGAGACTCAATCGCTAACAAACGTTACCTAACTCTGGAGGGTCATTAGTCATCAGCTCCATCCGTCACCATGACTGCACATGCCATCTGCTTTGCCATGTCCACGACACAGTTACTCCAGTGCATGTCAGGTCCGTGATAGGGCCTTTAGTAGCATGCCATCCATCTAAAACAGTGTTGTTTTGATGGATCAAAAACATTCATTGTGAAACAGCAGCACCCATCGGAGAAGTAGTTATGGGTCTGAAATTGTTTAAAAAGAGAGATTTTTATCTCAGGAGTTGAAAGGAAACAATTGATGGTAACAGCAGAGGGAAATCCCGCTGACAACAATTGAATGCTTGACAGAGGAGTTATTACTTTCAGCACTTCCAGCGAAATTTGTGTAACTGCGCAGAAGACGAAGAAGAAAAAAATGAAAGAAACAAACATGCGCCAAGCGTGATACTTGGCAATGACAGTTTAATGAAAAACTCCTCGTGCTTTGTAAACGCAGAAGTAATAGTGTGTGCAGCGCAGAACGCGGCCATTTAACCCCCCATACGCTTAATCACGTCCATTTTCCACCTCATTTCCATACGCCTTCAGCCATTGCCGCTCACGCGCCACGTAAACACACGCCAAATCTCACTTACAGTAAGAGAGGCTCCCCACGCTAAATTGCTCTCTCTATCTACTGAAAAGAAAACAAAAACAACTTTTATCAAAATGAGTCTCTTTCAAAGAGCCTCATTTGTACATAGGATAGCTACTTCCTTGTATATAATCTTTAAAATTAAGTAATGCAACAATTCAACAATAGCCTAAGTTGTTCCTTAGTGGTATACAACTGCCCGTGAAATTAATACATAGCTATTCATTTTTTACACAACCAGGGGAATATATTTGTATGGAACAAAATATGAACATTATTTCAGTATATCAAATTCTAAAATTGACAGGACTGTCATCGTGAGATGTTTTCTCATTAAAATGTACAATGGCTTTAGTAATGAATCAAGCATCTCCCATTAACAAAAATGTCATGTGTCTGTTCTCTCTGTCAGGTTCTCCCCAGCATCTCTCTTCAGTCCAGGGTGACTTTGCCACTGTAGTGTTTCACAGCATGTTGAAAAGATGGTGATGGGAGCTGCCTCAGCCTAGATGAGTGTGTGTCAAGATCGCTGTGTGTTTTTGATTGTGAGTGTGTGTGTGTGTGTGTGTGTGTGTGTGTGTGTGTGTGTGTGTGTGTGTGTATGTGTGTATGTGAGAGAGAGAGAGAGTGTGTGTGTGGCGTCTGTAAATCAACCATGCCTTGTGAGAGGAGGGTTGGGGGTTGTCTGCTCAGACGGGGGGCCTGTGGAGTGACAGGCCATCCCGTCAGCACTTTGCAGCGGTGCAGGAAGGTGCCCCTCTCCACGGGGCGAGTGTGCAGTGGACCCCCCAACCCCCACCGGACGGCGTAGACCTTTCACTCTGACTGAACCCAATCCTGACAACACAGGGCATCTTATACACAGACACGCACACACACACACACACACACACACACACACACACACACACACACACACACACACACACACACACACACACACACACACACACACACACACACACACACACACTCATTGGAGTTGACCAGCATGTGCACACACCAAAACACCATAAGGAACAATGTCATGCAAAGCTTATCATGCACACAAACACTCAGACAGGAAACGGATCCCACATCCATCAATACTGTTATATAAAACATAAATTAACAGTTGTAGAAGGCAATTTCCATACTTGCTGTCCAGCGATTTTGAGT
>NC_045160.1:14874120-14889120 GCF_900700415.2 Clupea harengus | reverse complement strand
GGTGCCCAGCGCATGCCTGCACAGCCTGACGGCAAACCCTCGCTATGGCACTAGGCCCACTTGCAAGGGCCACAACATAGAGAATGTCCCATGTGAAAGTATGTCACTCGTCTATCTCCCCACAGCCTATGGGAGGTTTTATTGTTGGTGCCATCCTCGCAGCAAAAGGGGCCTGTCCTATCTTTGATTTGCCTGTGGTCAAGGCCATTGTGTTGCTCTAGCATGGAGATAATACACACTCTGATTGCGACCAGAAAGGGGGAATGAGACATCCGCGATTCCCCTGTGTGTCACAGAAGATTAAACAGATCGAGAAAGTGACAAATCCTCTCTTCGGTCAGCACCGAATGATCCCCGTTCCCCTGCCCCAAGGCACTGTGGGAAGGGACCAGGGAGTGACGGGGTATTGAGTGTATTTGTGTTTGGCGTGCCATGAAAAGGTTAAAGGGAATCGGCGGGAGAACGCTGGAGAGCGATTGCAACATGAGGACCTAATCATGAGGTTCTATCAGTGGAGAGCTTCCCTGACCCCTGTAATAACCATATTCCATTGTTTCTCTTTACCACCCAGGAGGATGGCAAAGAGGAGAGAAGAAGAGAGAACGGCTGACAATATTGATTTGCGTCCTTGCGTATTGAAACCAGATATTGATTTTTTTTTTCTTTAAAGAAAAAAAAACATAGGGTAAAAAAAGTGCATTGTCCTAGCCAAAGGAGATTTCTTTGGGGATTTCGTGGAAAAGAAGGGCTGAAATGAACATCCTGTGGAACATTTTCTCCAGCGGATTTGGTATAGAAGCCGGTAATTGAATTCTGCGTCCAGACTCTGGCGTATCAGAGGTGTTTGCTGAGGAGAGAATGGACCCGTCTGCCATAGCCAGAGTTCACCAGTTATTATTGCCTCTGAGGAACTCAGGAGGATAAGTGTTTTTGTGGCATACTACTTCCCTTCTGATATCACCTCATGTTGGTTTGAGTATGCAGTTGAGTAGACTATGAGTAGAATGATGTATGCAAATGACCAGGCTTGGTGTAACAGTACTACTATGGCTGTGACCTAGTCATTCTGTGATGGCGTGACGGGTAACACACACACACACACACACACACACTCACACACACACACACACACACACACACACACACACACACACACACACACACACACACACCACCTCCGCCTCCCTGTCACCGTGTTCTGATTAGTAGGCCGACATCCGGCAGGCCGGCGTCTATTTCACATTCAGGGGGCGTACTCCCGTCTCCCACTCAATTTGCAATTAAGACAAAAATTTAGACCGCTGAAGCCTGAAGGCAGGTGGGTGTCCTCAGAGCATGTTGCCTAGCAACTGGGGGAGCAAGCGGGCGAGCGAGAGAGGGAGCGGTGGCGGCACCTGTGCAGCAGGGGGCAGTGTGGGGGTGGGTGGGGAGGTAGTGAGGTGTTGGCTGTGGGGGGGGGGGGGGGGGGGGGGAGTGCAACCAGCAGAGCCCCTCTAGACCACAGCTCAACTCAGCACCTCAACGAGTCCAGACTCGATTAGGTGTGGGGGGATTGGTGTTGTGTGTGTGTGTGTGTAATGGTGGGTATGTATGTGTGTGATGGTGTGTGTGTTTCAGTGTGTGTGTGTGTGGGGGGGGATTATCTGAGCCCTCTCCGGAGCACAAGAACATGGGATAAAGAGGACTGGACACAGCTCCCCCTCTGAGAGTGGACAACCCCCCCCCCCCCCCCCTCAGATTGCAGTGGTCAGGGCCACAGTGGGGGGTGGTGTGGTGGAGGTAGAGGTGGTGAGGGTGGTTAGGGATGTGGAGGCAGGTTTGCTGAGGCCGGCCAGCAGGCAGAGACAGTGTTGAGACAGCCTGCATTATCCACTGATCTCCTGGGAACTGTATCAGCAGCAGAGTGCGGTGTGCTGGCACAGGGACGGGGACAGGGGGCCACTGATACAATCTCCAGCCTGATGGCTCGGGCCTTGTGGGACAGCCTGGTGCAGCGCTGACCAAACTCCCCAGTGCTCACGGGATGCAGAGGGGACAGGGAGTGTTGTTGAGTATGTGTGTGTGTGTGCGTGTGTGTGTGCCTGTAAGTGTGCACATGTGTCTGTGTGTGTGTGTATGGAAGTGTGTACTTTTGTGTGTGGGTGTGTGTGTGTGTGTGTGTGTGTGTGAGTGTGTGTGCCTGTAAGTGTGCACATGTGTGTGTGTGTGTGTGTGCGTGGGTATATATGTGTGTGTGTGTGTGTGTGTGTGTGAGTGTGTACTTTTGTGTGTGGGTGTGTGTGTGTGTGTGTGTGTGTGTGTGTGTGTGTGTGAGTGTGTGTGCCTGTAAGTGTGCACATGTGTGTGTGTGTGTGCGTGGGTATATATGTGTGTGTGTGTGTGTGTGTGAGTGTGTACTTTTGTGTGTGGGTGTGTGTGTGTGTGTGAGTGTGTGTGCCTGTAAGTGTGCACATGTGTGTGTGTGTGTGCGTGGGTATATATGTGTGTGTGTGTGTGTGTGAGTGTGTTTGGGAGGGGGGCTTCTTTGTTCAAAATGACCCACACGGTCACAGGAGTGTGTGGTTTGACGGGGTTGATGGCTTGGGCATTTTGTCATTGTGTTCTGCTACACACACCTGCAGCACCCGCTGATGACCGCTGTGTTCATGTAGACGTGAGCGACCCCATCTCTGTTCCCCTATGGCCTGCTGTAGCACAGTGTGTGAGGGAGCTTGTGGGGTGGGGATGGTGGGGGGTGGAGGAAATAGCCCCCCCCCCTACACACACACACACACACACACACACACACACACACACTGTTTCGCTGTCCACGGCTGAGCTGGTCAGAAAGGTGTGAGGCTGCAGGCCACCGGATCTCATTTTCCCCCGACCCCCTGCACCGTTCCACTACCTGCACCTAAGTCGCCTTCAGCCCAGAACAAAACACTCTACTTGTACCAAAATAACAGAGAGGATGCTGGTGGATGACTGAGCACTCCTCGCCTTGTTTTTGGACACTAGTTTTTCATGTAATATGAACAGAGTACACTGGTGAAAGAGAAGGGAGGAATATCAGAATAAGAATAGATCATAAGAGTAAGGGAATGTTTTCACACCTGCGCTTTGTAGTCTCGTTAAATCAGTTTGAGCTAAATGGCTGTTGTAGCCAGGTGTGTGTTGCATTCTGGGATGCAGAAGAGCACGTAAACAAGAGCCTGTCTATTTAGAAATGGTCTAATGCAAACTGTATCAGCTTGCAGAGTGGTAGTAGCAGCTGGAGAAGGAACTGAGGTCTCACTAGTATTTCCTAGACATTTCCTGGAAGTGCATTCGGCATTCTGTCGGTATAGTTTTGCCTGGTATATTGCTGAGATAATTGCCACGGTTATGAGCAAATGCCATTGCTCTATGTTAAATTGCATAGCAATGTTTCTCCCACAGAAATATATGCGCTAGTCCTGAACGCGGGACCTTCTTCCTGTATTTACATTCTCCCGCCCCAGACACATCCGACCAATAAGTGGAGTAAACGTTCTCACGTGATTTGTAATGGTGCATTTTGGTTCGTTTGGACTTGGTCCCTGTGTGAAAAGAAATTGAATGTGTGAGACTCCATTCACATCTTGCATTAACATGTGCTATGTGTGTCTGGATATCTTACCTGGATAAGCGAGGTGTAAACGCATGCATTCTGATCACAATGAGATTGGATCAGTCGGACCATCCCTGGAGGAAGTCTGCCTCACACTCTGATTAGACCTCAGGCTGGAAACAAACATGATCCATACAGTGAGCTTCCAAAACTCCAGTGCTTTGCATGCTGTGTTTGAAACGTGAGATTTGGAAGATATCAGCATATAAACATGAAGATATCAGCATATAGACTACATCTGAAATCAAATTCCAAATGGGAGCTGATTGTGTTGATAGCTCCACAGGAAGGAACTCTGTATTACTGTACAGCTGTAAGCTACTGACCACTCAATGGATGATAAAATGGGCTCTTTCAGTGGTGCGGAATGACGCCATGACTCCCGCTGTGCAGTTGTCAGACGCTGGGCGCAGACATACTGTAAATATGGTGAAGTGATGGCCAGACACTTCATACACGGAGTGCAGTTTTTAAGGACTGACATATGTCATGTAGGGGTCCGTTGGACACTGACTGATGGTTCCTGTGTCCCCCTAAATAGGTATTGATCTTCATATTTACCCCACCCCCTACAGGGAGAGGCCAGAGCCCAGATTCACTGAGAGCCTAAGCAAAATACAACAAACAACAATAACAAACACATCACAAACAACAACAAAAAAAACACATGTGCATGTAAATATATGTGCATACTGTGTATATCTAAACACAAAGAGGTATGTAGATATTGTATAATCTGCGTGTACATTTAGTTCCAAAGCTAATCCAAAGCTCTACCAACTGCTTTCAGCAAAACCATTTTCAACACCGTTCAGTTGCTATATTATCAATTTGAGCTGAAACATTATCGCAGCAGAAGCCTTTGGTAAAAATCTGTTGTCCCTGCCTCCAGAGTCTCCTTCAGCTGTGGCAGACCCTCAAAAGCCTCCCCGTGCAGAGTAGTTTGCAAGCTGTCGGAACGGAAAGGCGCTGGAGCCCGACCGGCCCCGGCCCCGGTCCGCGTATTTGCATGTGCTCGGATGCTGGGAACGGCAAATTGACTGAGCAAATAGCCATATTACTACACAGTGGGGGGAGCCATGGCGCATTTCCGCAAACAAAGGAATATGCTGAAGATGGCTTTCATGTGGAGAGGCAAGCGTTATACGTGCGGGAAAATGCAGGGGGAGAAACAAGGGACAACAGAGATCTGGGAGGAGGAGCGTGCACTGACGAGAGAGGGAATGATGAAGAAAAAAAAGAAAGAAAAGAGTAATGGAGGACTCTATCTATTGTCGTTAAGTGGTTGTGCGGTGAAGGACCGGTGGCGGTGAAGGTCAGTGGCGCTTTTAAAACGTTAGTTGAACAGGACACGGGGGCGAAGTGTCGATAGGGGATGAATACTCCTTGCTTCCATGTTGTGGCCTGGTGAAGAATGATGACGGCACCAAGGATCTTCACAATAATCGAACGGAGACGTTGGAGTCGGGGAATAAGTGTTTGCGCTGTGAGAAGCTGAGGGTGTGAAGAGTCTGCTCAATAAGCAACTGAAGTGTTTCTGGAGATGCAATCAGGTTATGAATGCTAGCGTGAATAAAGACGTCCGGCTCGAGTTGTTTGAGGACGCGCCAGAATCTGCGGCGAAGAGAGAGTGCTTGGAGTGGCATGTCGGGTGTCATTCAGTGTCGGAGGTCACGGGTTCAAATCTTCCCTTTTTCTCCAATCTGCCTACGCCTGGGCTGGCCTGTCACTTCGCGCCAGCGCACCAGGCGGTGAGCTCAAAAGGGTGGGGGGACGTCAGTGGCACGGAAAGCCATTTGCTGGCTGTGAGGGGGCCGGGGTGAGGTGGGGGGAGCAGAAGTCACTGTTGATTATGATATAATTCTGCCCGCCACAGTTTTAGACAGCCACCCGGGCGCGGCACAGCACTGCGCTGGCCCCCTGCTTGCCGCGGGGGCCGGCCGGGGCCACACCGTGTGTCTGAGAAACTCCTCAATTTCACACATGCTTACTCTTGAGTGAGTTTCGCATAAAGGGATTAGGAGGAGAAGGAAGTGCGAGGGAAATGGGATGTTAGACACCCCGTTTAATGGAGTGACAGGGCCAGGACCGGTGTCCCCTCTCCCTCCCTCTATCTCTCTCTCTCTCTCTCTCTTTTTTTACTCTCTCTCTCTCTTTCTCTATTTCCAGTGCTTCCCCACATCGCTGCTTCCGATGCTCTAATCCACGGCTGCCTGATCTCCAGGACACCCTGAGCGGAGGTGGGCCACAGGAAAGGGCACGGGAAAGTGGTCATCAGGGCCCGGTGAATTTATAGATTAGCGCAGGCAAAGCTACCTTTGGCCCTTTTTCTTTTCAATACGACTATCTCTAGACCACCCCTCCCCTGTTGTTTGAGTTGCGGATTGAATTTTTCCCCTCTTTTGTCGTCTTTTTCTATCCCCGCTTTGTTTTGTTTTGGCTTTGCAGTTCCTAGAGCTTATCTCGCTCAAAGACACTGCTGCTCCAAGGGGGGGTGGGAATGGAGTGTGTGCGTGTGTGTGTGTGTGTGTGTGTGTGTGTGTGTGTGTGTTTACCTGTGTGGTTGGGGAGGGTGGGGGGTTTGGTTGGTTTCCAGGCGGTCCAGTTCAGTGAGTACAACCTCAGCTTCCTCCCCCCGACGGCCCAATCTTAGATAAATAAACAAGCAAATGAGAGTGAAGACTGAGTGGCTGGGTGAACAAGCGCTCAGGCAGATAGAGACACCGTCAGCAGGAGCGAGAGAATAAGAGAGACAGGAAGAGAGAGAGGTGATGAATGTGCAGGGGGCTGATAGCGGTGTGGACGGGTGGTCAGGCAGGAGCGGTGAGTGGGGCTGGGCAGGGGTGGCAGGAGAGGGGGCTGTCTCAGCAGCGCAGCAGGGCCGGGGTTTGGGGTGTTGGGTGCGGGCCGTGGGCCGTGGGCCGTGGGCCGTGGGCCGTGGGCCGTGGCCTGGGAAAGGTTCTGGATGAGGGCTTTCGGGCAGGGCAGGGCAGGGCAGGACAGGAACGGGGGCGTCGTGTGAAAGTGCAGGGGGTTTAGAGGTGATGGTGGTGGTGGTGGTGGTGTTGGGGGGGTGTGGGGGCAGTGCCTGCCAGGAAGCAGTGGGGCATCCATGCTTAGCCTCCCTAGGTCACCTCATCGCTGCCTTTCTCACTCTTCCTCTCCTCTCCCTCCCATTTCTCATTCACCCACCTGTTCTCTCAATCCCACCTTCCTCTTTTCCTCTGGCTCCTGTTGGACCTGCAGTGGGATGTGTGTGTGTGTGTGTGTGTGTGTGTGTGTGTGAGTGTGTGTGTGAGTGTGTGTGTGAGTGTGTGTGTGTGTGTGTGTGTGTGTGTGTGTGTGTGTGTGTGTGTGTGTGTGTGTGTGTGTGAGTGTGTGTGTGAGTGTGTGTGTGTGTGTGTGTGTGTGTGTGTAAGTGTGTGTATATGCGTGTGTGAGTGTGTCTGCGTGTGTGTGTGTGTGTGTGTGTGTGTGTGTGCGTATATATATGTCTGTGTGTGTGGAGGGGGGGGGGGGTGGTTAATAATAGCTCCTGGCTTTTGACGGATGGGCCCTCTCACACTGCTGGAGATTGGGCCAGCTGTGGCTGCACCCGTGAGCTGGCTCCATCGGCCCTCAGACCCGCCACCCTCACACACCGTGACCTGCTCTCACGCCCTACGCAGAAAAACACACACACACACACACACACACACACACACACACACACACACACACACAGCACAATTTATTTCAGTGTCTCATTAACAGTACTTTCACTTGTCTCTGGACGTTTTGTGCTTGGAAGATGGTGTGTTGTTTCACCTCTCTTTTCTGTGATGTCTGTATGTGTCTTCCCATTTTTGTGGGGGTGGATAGTGTGCTTTTTGGTGCATGTGTTTATTGTTTGTGTGGTGGTGTGTGTGTGTGTGTGTGTGTGTGTGTGTGTGTGTGTGTGTGTGTGTGTGTGTGTGTGTGTGTGTGACATTGTGTGTATCCGCAGATTGTTGTGTCTGGATGCAGGCGTCTGTTTCTGCATATTTGACATCCGTGTATATGTCCCTGTCACTTCTCCCGGTGGCTGCATATCTGTTGTAGATAAGGAGCTCAGAATGTGAATGTGTGCTCCCTTTAGCAACCCTTTTCAGTCTGTGTCTGTGGCCTATCTGTGTGTGTGTGTGTGTGTGTGTGTGTGTGTGTGTGCGTGTGTGTGTGTGTGTGTGTGTTTGAGTGTGAGAGAGACAGAGAGAGAGAGCACGTGTCCACACCCTGATGAATACCCTGTGGCAGGTCTCACCGTGCCTTCTAGAACCATCCAGCAGATTCAACCCTGATCTTGGGCAAATCCTCTCTGGAGTTCGCCATTCTCAGAGATGACCTCTCCCCTTTGTGGACGGTCGGATTCCGCACTGGACTAATGTCGTCACCGCGTCATCATTCGTCCAAACTGTGCAACTTGATAGCAATGGCCCGGAATATATTCAATTACCAAACAATCATCTATATTTAATTAAAGGTCTTAAGGATTGTCATTGAGTACTGGTTAACTTTTAATAAGTACTGTCCTTAGAAAGATAATTTACTAGTTAAGTAATTATCATTTTCTATCAAACCCCATTGTGTGGGCCTCTCGCAGTCACTTTTAAATAAATCGTGCTACATTTTAAGTAAGTGTCTCACAATTTAGTAATTAATTCCCACTCTAATCAGATAATTGGTCACTTAATAACACTGAAAAAAAAAATCTGTTAACTTCTTACACACCAATTAACGGCAGGAGATGGCTCCTTTAAAAGTTTACTGCTGGTATGGGGAAGGGTTGTCTGACTCCTCCCAGAGAGGCCTGGGAGATGTGGGGGAACTTTGGCAGTTGAGGATCCTCACTGCAGGGGCCTGTTTATAACGCTCAGATTCACTGATTAGATAGAAGTGATAAGATAAGGCCAACTCTTTTAAAGTGATTTTTCACGCATCTACGTGCCGTATTCAATTTAGATGGTGAGATTATGCATGGAATAAATTAAACATTTTCTTGCGCGTTGGCGAAGATAAATTATACATATATATTGTTACAATTCAAACATTATCTCTTTACATATGTAAAACAAGTTCTGTTTGGGTTTGTTATTGCTGTGTGCGGTGATGGCAAAACGCATTTATGATTAAACATTGGTATGGTGTGGTGAAATATGTCTCAGACAAAGTTTCCAATAATTATATTGATCGGGTCATTTAGTGTGTCCGTCAGAGGCTATTGAGTTGGCTGGACAGAGAGAGAGAAAGGGAGAGAGAGAGAGAGCGGTCTTCCCTGGGGCCCAGTCCATCTCCGTGCCCCCACCTGGGAGAAGACAGCCCAGCAGTAATGTAGTCATCATGCAATGCCATCCAAACAGAGGCTAATAACCATAGCTTATAGTGTTTGAAGGTCAGCCTCCTTTGAGGCTATTGTGTCCCTGCAACAGAGGAGGCAGTATTTCTTTTCTTTTCTTCTTGCCCTGTGTGTGTGTGTGTGTGTGTGTGTGTGTGTGTGTGTGTGTGTGTGTGTGTGTGTGTGTGTGTGTGTGTGTGTGTGTGTGTGTGTGTGTGTGTGTGTGTCTGTGTGTCTGTGTGTGTGTGTGTGTGTGTGTGTGTATACAGTATATGTGTGTGTGTGTGTGTCTGTGTCTGTGTCTGTGTGTATACATGTGTATGTGTGTGTGTGTGTGTGTGTGTGTCTCTGTCTACTAATACAGCATGTGTATGTGTGTGTGTGTGTGTGTGTGTGTGTGTGTGTGAAAGCATGCGTGTTCTTGTACACGTGTGTGTGTGTGTGTGTGTGTGTGAGTGAATGTATGTGTGTGTCTGCCTGTCTCATGGCCGCCTCCACCCCCTCCATGGGCACAGCCGCTGTAATGAAGAATTCCAGCTGGCAGGCCGAACCGTGGCGCTCGGACAGTGGGTATTTTTCATCCTGTAATGTGTACACGGGTCATTAATTGCGCCTTGCCATGGGTCCAGTGGGCTTGTCATTTGGGTATAGCACATCTATACATCTGCCGCCTCCAACCACCCACCCGCGCCTCCTCCCTCTCCACCTCTCCACCTCCGCCTCTCCGCTGGGTCTGGTTGCAGCCCTCTGCGACAGACGTCACCTGGGAGCCTCGCTCTGGAATGGGGTGACCCATTTCCTCCCACAAAATGAATCACCAGCTCCTGTCGGCGTAGCGCTCATTTCATATGGGCTAAAGCGCTGTCTGCGTGGAGACTCCTGAAAAGCTGCTGTTTCATTGAGGTCTTGTCTCTTGTGCTTCTCTTATACCTCTATGTCCTCTGCAGGCCACCTTTAGCAGTGTAGAGTTGTTTTCAGTCTTTGTGTGTGTGTGTGTGTGTGTGTGTGTCTGTGTGTGTGTGTGTGTGTGTGTGTGTGTGTGTGTGTGTGTGTGTGTGTGTGTGTGTGTGTGTGTGGTAGGTGTGTGTGTCTGTGTGTGTGTGTGTGTGTTTTTCTTTCTGCAGGCATAATAGCCCCATGCTTCTCTCCTTGGCTAATACAGTATGGGGGCTGTAAATGTAAGCCCCGTGCTCAGGATCCTCTCTCAGTATTTATAAGGGTCATTAGCTGTTGATCCGCAGGTTTATGAGGGTGTTATATCTGTGTGTGTGCACGTGGGTGTGCCTGTGCCTCAGGCTGCCCGCAGGGCCTTGCCGACCCCCCACCCCACCACCATCACCTGCCCCCCACCCCCCACCCAAGGCCCCCTCTGTTCCCCCCATGCTGAGAGCTCTATTGATTGGGCTGCACCGGAGACTGTGGAGACTGTAGGTGGGGGCTGGGAGTGAGAGAGAGAGAGAGAGAGAAAGAGAGAGAGAGCGAGAGAGCGAGAGAGCGAGAGAGCTAAGGGGACAGAAGACTGGGCAGGTGGGGGTTTTGGAGGCTAAGAGTGTGCTGGGGATTCAGCATCTTGGTGTTGAATGGGGACAGCTAGATTGAATGAGGTTGGTGTGTGTGTGTGTGTGTGTGTGTATGTGTGTGTGTGTGTCTGTGTGTGTGTGTGTGTGTGTGTGTGTGTGTGTGTGTGTGTGTATTTGAGTGTATGTGTATGCGTGTACATGTTAGTGTGTGTGAGTGTCTGTGTGTGTCTGTGTGTGTGTGTCTGTGTGTGTGTGTGTGTGTGTGTGTGTGTGTGTGTGTGTGTGTGTGTGTGTGTGTATTTGAGTGTATGTGTATGCGTGTACATGTTAGTGTGTGTGTGTGTGTGTGTGTGTGTGTGTGTGTGTGTGTGTGTGTGTGTGTGTGTGTGTGTGTGAATATGAGGTGGGTGGTGGAAGGGCTGCATTGGTGTGATATGTTTTGTCAGAAGCATCTGTTTGGTCACAGGACACGGCGTAATCCCCGACCTTGAGCGCAGCACAGTGGTGATGCCGCGGCGGCGGCGGGGCTGGCGGTGGAGGCCCAGGCGGCACACTCACGCTCAGCTGTGGCCCTGCATGGGCCCATTAACACATCCTCACTTCCTCACAGATGCAGCCGAACAGCCACCAGCCCTGCCAAGAAAGCTCCCGCTCCCACTCCCCGCTCACCTCCTCTCGTTTCGGGCTTAGCCACCATCACCACCTCAGCCACCACCACCACCTCAGCCTCCTCGGCCAACCAGCCAGCCACCGCAGCCCTACCTCCCTCCCCAGACTCACACAACATGCACCCTCTGTACCTACATTCATTTACTGTTCGTTGTGCCTTAATGCTTGTAAAGATGTTCTATAAACAGGAGCTTTTGTGGTTGAGAATACCATTTACCTGGGTGATGGGGTGATACCTAGAGGGAAATACGCTCAATTTGCTCAGCAGCAAGTGCATTAAAGGCTGAGCTTTTCTCTCGCTTTCCTCTCAAATTTGCAGGAACTGAAGCAAATTAGATGCAAATGGGCGAGGGGGCCCCCCGTAAGTTATTTGTAAACGATTTCTTCCTTATTTATTGGTTTGTTTAATTTACAGTGGAGGAGCAGAGATAATTTGCCGAACACAACCACCCCTGTGATTAGTGTCTGGCCCGCGCTCTGAGGGCCTCCCTAGATGGACCTCCAAGAGGCAGTGCTCATCAAAAAGGCATTGGAATCGAATCAAAGTCGCCCCTCTCCTCTCTGTGCCTCTTCTCTCTGTCCCCTCTGCTCTCTTCTCTCTCTCTCTCTCTCTCTCTCTCTCTCTCGCTCTCTCTCTCCCTCCTTCCCTCTTCTCTCCTCTTATCCTCCAGCTCTCCATCTACCCCTCTGTTCTGTTTTTTTTTGTTCTGCCCCTTCTGCTGTCATTTCTTTTTAAAAGAAAAAAGAACGTGTAATGAGATTATGTTTTCTTTTAGTCTTGACGTGTTGATCGTTTATTTACGTACAAACTGCCAGATTTTGGGATGAAAGGAGGGGAGTGCATCTGGGGTTACTTTTGAGAAGAAAAGAGCTTGTCATTCCTTGGCATTTTGTTGTGGGCTTTCTCGCGACGTGTGCCAATACATGTAATTTCGCTCTGAGGGGAATCGCTCACGTCTTCTTTTCAGCTGAGCTGCTCCCATTGCGCCCCGTCACTCTCACAGTGCCATAGTCACCTTTTGTGAGATGGTTGCCACGGCATATGGAGAGAGAGCGAGAGGCAGCGAGACCGGAGAGGGACAGAGCTTTTTAGAGTGCCAGTATTTTTGGGGGGGAGGTAAACGGATGGGGCGCGGGGGGAGTGTTGTTGAGGGTGCGTGGGGGGGTTGTTGGGTGGGGAGGGAGCACAAATTATAGAGTAGGGGGTCCAGCCGAACATCTGCAGACAGCCTTCACGTGGGGTGACTTTCTCTCTCTCCGCCATGAATTCATCCCTACTGTGGCCAATTAAACAAATTGTCGCAAAAAAAAAAAACGAGGAAAGCGGGTGCGAGAAAGAGACAGAGAGAAAGAGGAAGAGAGAGAGAGAGCATTTTATTAGGATTTGCCCATAGCCGCAGTCCATTGCAATAAATTTCCTTCAGGCACGCTGGAAAACAAATTGGCACATTAACTTGTGAATGGCTAAAGAGGTACTCTGGCTTCGCCTCCGGGGCTGCCGAGTATCAAAGTGTCTGGCGTCGAGAGCAATCTGTCTGCTTTATCATTCAGTGTGACAGTGGGGCCGCGCGTGCGGAACTGCCTCGGGGCACGGGGAGCGCCAGGCATTAGCTCTCTTTCCCTTGGCAGACCCAAGCTGTTTGCCATTGTGGCCCAAATAGTCCTCTCTATTTATCTATTATTACATTGGAATTGGCAGATCAAAAGCACTGGGCCCTTCTGCCGCAGCCAAGCGGCGTTGGCTGGATTTCTCTCCCACCACCCACTCTCCTTTTTGCGCTTTTCCTTGCTGTCTCTCTCTCTGACTCTCTCTGTCTGTCTCGCGGTCTCGCTCAGTCTGTCTTTCTTTCACGCGCTCCTTCCCGCCAACCCTCTGTCGCTGTCTCCCAGTGCCTTGTGCTTTTGCATTTCTCTCTCTTTGCTTCCTCTCTCTCTCCTTGCTTTCTCTCTCTCTTTGCTTCCTCTCTGTCTCTTTTTCTCTCTGGCTCTCTATCCCACCCCCCCCCCCCCCCCATGCTGATTTTTTTTCTGCACCTGCTATTGCTTTTACCTCCTCTCTCTCTCTCTCTCTCTCTCTCTCTCTCTCTGTCTTTCTTTCCATGCTTCTCCTCACTACCTACCATCTCTCTTTCTCCCTCTCCATTCCTCCCTCTCTGTTCTTCCCTCTCTCTTTGTCTATCTCTCTCTTGCTCCATCTCCCTCCCTCCCTCCCTTCCTCACTCTTTCTACCTCTCTCTCTCACTCCATCTCTCTCCCTCTCAGATCCACTCACACACTCCCTCTGTCGTTGAGTGGCTGAGCATGCTGTGTGTGTGTGTGTGTGTGCTGTGTGTGTGTGTGTGTGTGTGTGTGTGTGTTGTGTGCGGGCCAGTGCGGTCTGGCATGATTCTGGGTGTCTAGCTCCTCGAGCCTCCTCCTGCAGGGCCTGTTTTCATGGCTGTTTTCTGAGGGCCTTCCCAGCGTTTAGCGCGGATTAACATGTTTGTGTTTGTATGTGTGTCATGATAATCCTTTTAGTAATAAGCCATTTTTTTTCCCAGAAAGGAAAGTAATTTATGCGCGTCACGTGGAGAGCTTCCGCTCAGCTCTGGTGCAGTAGGTGGTCTGATTTCCATGTTTGTGCTTTTTCGTGGAAAGGTTTGTTTGTTTTCCGATTTGGTTGGGGATTTTAAGAGAGGCTTTTTTTTTCATTGCCGGATGTGAAAAAATAAATAAAGTGTGAAGCTGGAAGCTGGGTTTCTTTTCCCTCTTACCTTCTCTGTCTTTCTTCCTCACCCTCTCTCTCTCCACTTTCTCACCCACTCTCTCTCTCTCTCTCTCTCTCTTTCCCTCTTTCCCTCTTTCTCTCCTTCTCCCTCTCTCTCTCTCTCCATCTCTGTGGGGCTGCTGGTGTGTGAGAGGCATGGAGCTGGTCGTCTCAGTGTCAGCACAGCTCAGCAGTATGGCCACCTCCGCTGCCAGACCTGCCGGTCCATCAAAGGGTGATTTTCCACGCAGGCCAGGGAGAGAGAGTGGGCGAGAGGAGAGGGGGAGAGGGAAGGGGAGAGGGGAGGGGAGAGAGGGGGGCCCGCGCCACAGCCAGGGACAGGTGGGAGGCGCGAGCAGAGGGGGCCCAGGGCACCGGAGTGCCAGGATCTGAGTGGAGCTCTGGGTAAGGGCCAGCCACTGAACTGAAAATAGCCTTGCACCGACACTCCAAAAACTCAGACATGCACACACACACACACACACACACACACACACACACACACACGCACACATACACACACACATGCACACACACACACACACATACACACACACATGCACACACACACACACACATGCACACACACACACACACACATGCACACACACACACACAAACACACAAACACACAAATACACACCTACACACACACACACAAATGCATACACACACACACGGCAGGTTTGGGAGCACCTCAATGCCCTTACAGCATGGCGTAGAGCAGGACCATATAAGCATGCAGAAGGCCCACTCCTTTTACAGGCGAGTCTGTTATTCTTATGGGCAACACTAAGGCAGCACTGAGTGTTTTACCAGCTAGTTAAAGTAGACAGTATTTTAGTCATGTCACTGTAAACATGACCCTGGCCCAAAGAGCAGCTATACACTACAGAGCACGCCTCTCATCTGGCATCCAGCAGGTTCACACTACGCTGCAGTGTTCTCTCGCTCTCTCGCTCTCTCGCTCTATCTTTCCCTCTTATTCTTCTCTTTCTTTCTTTCTCTTTCTCTCTCTCTCTCTCTCTGTCTTTTTCTCTTCTGAGAGTATTTCCCTTTTATATTTTAAACTTCCCCAGCTAGT
>NC_045160.1:14856620-14869120 GCF_900700415.2 Clupea harengus | reverse complement strand
GCCCTCATTCCCATTCCAGGCTCCTGTGCCTCCACCTCCACCTCCACCTCCACCTCCACCTCCACCTCCGCCTCCACCTCCGCCTCCGCCTCCGCCTCCGCCTCCGCCTCCGCCTCTCCCTCCACCTCCATCTCCACCTCCGCCTCCGCCTCTCCCTCCACCTCCACCTCCACCTCCACCTCCACCTCCATCTCCGCCTCCACCTCCATCTCCGCCTCCACCTCCAGCAGCAGCAGCAGCAGCAGCAGCGGCGGCGGCCGAGGAGGACCAACGCTTTGGCTGTGCAGCCTGACTTGTGTGGCTAAATCCCCTTGAGATGAAGCCTGGAACCTCACGGAAGGTTCTAGATTCATAGCGGCCTGCGTGGCACGTCTCGAGATGGTACGAGGGGAAAAGGAACAATGTGACATGATGAGGGGCAGATGAAGGACAAAAATAGACAGCCTGTCTCAGCAGCTTGTTTGCAGTGTGAAATGCTATCTGCCAATCAGACAGAAAAAACAACTGCTGACAAAAACACCATCAAGACGTTTCAAATCCATTAAACATAGCATTTCAGTTGCATGATGGGAAGAGAAGGGGCCTTTTCTGGGCCAGAGAATGGAGTGAAGAGAGGAAGGAGAGTGGTGCTATGCCGGAGGACCAGGGTGTGTTTGTTTGATGCTCCGCTCCCTCTCCCTCCGCCTCCTAACCCAGTAAAAGGGGCCTTGGCCTATTAATTGCCCTGACAGTGATAAAGGAAAGGGGAGGGGATGCTATTTGTCTTTAATGCAGCTCCTCGCATATTACCGTCAGACAAATGGAAACTGTTTCCTGAGTTGAACGGCTGTAATTTTTTTTCTTTCCTGAAACCCTTTGAGGAGAAAGGGATGCAAGGATGAGAGTAGGTCATGGCAAAACTCTTGTAAGAAGGCTGTGTGTGTGTCTGTGTGTGTCTGTTTGTGTGTGTGTGTGTGTGTGTGTGTTTATATGTGTGTGTCTGTTAGAGGGACTGTTTTGAAAGGATGTGTATTTGTGATGTGGTTCAGGTGCAATTGAGGTTATCAGAATGAGTGTGTGTGTGTGTGTGTGCGTGTGTGCGTGTGTGCGTGTGTCTGTGTGTGTGTGTGCATGCATGGGTCAGCACTTAGCTGTATCTTAGATGAGAGGTCACTAAGAGGGCAAGCTGTAAGAGTGTGTGTGTGTGTGTGTCAAAGTGCTGGCTTTTTGGGGGTGGGTGGAAGCAGACTGCCAAAATGGTGTTTTGGGCTTTGGGGCGTTTGGGGGGGGCTGAAGGGTTGGGGGGGGGGGGTGTGGAGGTGGTGTGCAGGCAGGCAGCCGCCACTCTTCCGCAAAATGACCATTGTTAATCCTGCCAGTGACACGTGGCCTCCTGTGCACCCTCCCCTCACACAAAGCCCCCGCTCTCAGCTGCTGACCTTGGCTCCCCGGCAACAAAAGCCGCGGAGATGGATGCCTGTTTGGTGAGCGCCGCGCGGCCATTATGTCCCGCTGCTGTCATTTCCCCTGAGCGCTCGCCTCCCTCCTCCTCCTCCTCCTCCTCCTCCTCCTCCTCCTCCTCACCTGTCGAGGGGCCAGTGACAGAGACGCTCTGGTCTGTCTCTAATGCCACTGTCAGCGCCGGATCCATGCACAGCACCGTCTCCTTCCCCAATCACTCCCAACGCCAGCCCAACTTTCTGCTAATGGATTGGTGCTGGACGGAAGTCATCGGGTGCGTGTTATTACAGGGGGAGAGAGCAGACGAGATAAATCATTTAAAACACGAGGAATAGATCTCGGGTTGTCACCAGTCATGATGCTTTTAAGCTCAGGACCCTTTAAGGGACCCTTTAAGAGATGGATACTGTACCTGAATGGGTCCTTTTCAAGTGTGACTTATGTGTATGTATGTGTGTATTGGGGGGGGGGGGGGCATGGAGAGAGGTGTTGGGCACACAGGTGGGCATAGAAGGCAAGGCAAGGCAAGGCAATTTTATTTATGTAGCACAATTCATACACCGTGGTCATTCAATGTGCTTCACATACATGCACAACAATGTGCTTCACATAAAAAAAAAAATTAAAAAAAAGCAAAAGGTCAGTGCATGATCATAAAAACAGTAAATTATAGAAAATAAAAGCATGAGAACATTAAGGCATAAAAATAGTAAAATATAGGAAATAAAAGCATAAAAAGAATAATAACAATCACTAGTCTATTCGAGTAAGCAATAATACTTCAAAGGAACTGTTCATGGCCAGTTAGCAGAAGGCATCTGAGAAAAGTTTGGTCTTTAGTCTAGATTTAAAACTGAAAGTAGTTGGAGCGTTTTTAATGTCTTCTGGAAGTTGGTTCCAGAGGTGAACCGCATAGTGGCTGAGTGCTGCTTCACCCTGTTTAGTTTGGACAGTGGGTTTTACTAATAGAAATGTATGCTGCGATCTGAGAGATCTGAGTGGTACGTATTGCTGAAACATGTCAGATAGATACTTTGGCCCTATCCCATTAAGTGACTTGAAAACAAGCAGCAGTGCTTTAAAGTCAATCCTGTAACTAACTGGGAGCCAGTGCAGGTATTTCAGTATAGGGGTTATGTGGTCAGTTCTTTTTGTTTTTGTAAGAAGGGATGAAGGAGTCCAAACTTTTGGGGAGATCTCTCCTCTCCCCACATCTCTCTCTTCCCAGTCCACTTTGTTAACACATTCAAATGAGTCTGATATTCAATCAATGAAGATTAACTTGCCCAAGGTAAGACCAGCTTTTTTTTTTTTTTACATTTCCAGGAAAAGCCAAATACGATTATGCATATGAGCAAATTATACTGAGATGAGTAGAGTTTAATATATGGTAATTATTTGACAGGATATACTTACACACCGATTAGCATATCTCCAAGACCAGACAAAGATAGAGAGAGGCAGTGTGTGAGGAATGAAGGCGCAGTTCCGTCTGATAAGGACCTGATGTGTGTGTGTGTGTGTGTGTGGGTGTGTGTGTGGGTGTGTGAGAGAGAGTGTCTGTGTGTTTGTGTGTGTATGAGTGTGTGTGTGCGTGTGGGAGAGAGTGAGAGAGTGTGTGTGTGTTTGTATGTTTGTGTGCGTGTGTGAGGTTTCCCCCCACCAAATGCAGCTGATGAACAGGAGAGGGGTTGCCATGGGCTTTGTTCCCATGCATTGGCAGTGTGTAGGCGCCCTGATAAACCATTACAGTGGTAGCACTAAGCATCCAGCCCGCCTGTGCCACACCACGCCACGCCACGCCACGCCACGCCACGCCACGCCACGCCACGCCACGCCACGCCACGCCACGCCACGCGTGTGTGTGTTGTGTGTGTGAGCGTGCTATGTGAGTATGTCTGTCTGTGTGTCTGTTCATGTTTATGTGTATGTGTATATGTACTGTATGTGTATGTTTATGTGTATGTGTATGTGTATATTTATGTTTATGTTTATGTTTGTGTTTGTAGTTGTGTACGTGTACGTGTATGTATATATGTCTGTGTGTATTGTATGTATCCATTATGACAAGACTGCATGTTCTCCAGAATGACCTGGCTGTCTTCATGCTCATTTTGCAGACGATCCTGCCTGGCCTTTGTTTGCAGGCTGGTGGGGGGAGATGCTCTCTCTATCTGTGTTACACTATGTACTCCATGCATCTTACTGACTGCATCGGCCCGCCCTTGTCGATACGCCGCGGCGACGGACGGCCCATCTGACTAATGTGCCCTTGCTCCCTGCTTACATCACTGCCTCTGTAATCGCCATATTGATTATCACACTTGGGAATCTTACATCATGTCGACAAATATCACCGAGGAATTGAATACGCTACACATCAAGTCGCAGGTGGTCCATCTCTTTGTGTTTGTATTTGCAAGGTGTTTATTTGTTGTCCCCGAGGGCAGGGATGTGTGGGGTTTTATTCAGAGGGAGCTCGATTGCCTCGGCTCCAAACATGTTACATTAATTTGGATACTTTCAGGCCGTATCATTTCTCCTGATGTGGGGAATTAGAGTCACATGACTCACCTTTCCTTGAACTGTGAAGACTTGTACATATGGTTACATGTACATAAGTGTGTACATATACTTGTACATATGGTTACGTGTACATATGTACCCAAGTATGTATATGTGACTACTGCATTGTCATAGCAACCTGTATAAAGTGTAATTGCAAAGTGTATTTCTATATTCTCCGACCATCATTTGTTTAATGTAGTTATTTCCTTAATTTTAATTTTTGAAAAGTAAAACTTTATTTGTTCAATTTATTAAGTCTAGAATGGGTTCTGCAATGTACTTCTTTTAGAAAATAGAATGCTAGGTGGGTTGAAGCAATCAATCTAAAAATTGAAGCAATCAATTTGCCAAAAAAATCTAGTTTTTTCAACAATGTTGTGACTTAATTGCTTTAATTCTGATGAGCTATTTGAAAGTTCTCTCTCATTCTATCTGTCTCTCCTTCCCTCTCCCTCTCTCTCTCTCTGGAGATTTGTTTTGGGTATTACATTTTAATTCCCAGTGGTTTGCACATAGGCCTTGCCCTGTCTGTGTTGCGCTGTGCTGTGCGGTGCTGAGTCTTTGAGTGTTTTCCCCTGTGCTTCTTGGCCCTGTCTCAGTGGTTGCCTGGCAGTGTGTAAATCCATCAAGCCTACGTGATGTTGTCAGCTGTGACATCCGACTTGAATGCATCCTCCAATGCGGCCCCAGAGGATATTAAGCAAAGACGCATGAGCCTATAATTTTCTGCTTCCACGTGTGAGATGCTATAACGATCAAAAGAAAATGACTTTCTAACTACCCCTGTCTCTTTGTGCACCTTCCCTCATGCCTACTGCACTAATTGAATCACCATAGAGTCACTGTATCAATTTTAACTTTGGTATTAGGACTTAATCAGGCATGCTGGAGACCAGCTTGGTGAGGTGAGGGGTCCTTTGTGAAGCGCCCATCTGTTTGTGACACAAGGCCCAGTTGGAGCCCAGTGGGTGCAGCCAAACACAAAAAAAGAGAAAGGAAAGGGGAGAAAAAAAACCCACCAGAGCAGACACTCCTTCGCTGTTTTGTGTCTGTCTTTTGCTCTCTCTTTCTCTTTGTCTCTCGTCCTCTCTGTCTCCCTCTCTCTTTCTTTAACATTCCCTCTCTCTTCTCTTCTCTCTTATCCCTTTTTCATTTCCCACTATCATTCTATTCTATGTGTTTTCACAACATACTCTCTCTCTCTCTTACTCATTCTCCCTCTTATTCCTCCATCTCTCTCTCTCTCTCACTCTCTCTCTCTCTCTGTCTCTTTTTTTCTTTCAGTGCCCATTACCATTCCCTCTCTGTGCTCAATCCCCTGATGTCCCCCAGGTCTGAGAGGCAGGGGCAACCGGGCAGCCAGCTCTCCTCTCCTGTTCTCCGACTTTCCCCCCTCTCCCCTCAGTCTCTCTCTCCATCTTTCAATCTCTCTCTCTCTGTCTCACCCTCCCTCTCACTTTCTCTCTGTCTCACCCTCTTTCTCCCTCTCCCTCTACATTTCTCTCTCCCTCTCTTTCTCTATCCCATCTCCCTCTCCTTCTCACTCCCTGCGCCGTCTCCAGTGACTGTGGTAATATTTTCCCGGTGGCAGCCGGTACTGCTGCAGACGCAGATATAGCTCTGAGTGAGCTTCATTACCGGCCGGGCCCTGGTGGGGGCCGTGTGGGGCTGCGCTGCCCCGCTCCGCTCTGCGCTGGGGTAGGGTGCGGTGGGGTGGGAGGGCGGGTGGAGAGCGAGGGCTGGGGAGAGATTTCTCTCTCTTCCCCTCAGTGGTGATTGATAGTGACAGAACCGGCCTCCCCCCTCTTTCCACGGCTAGAGTGGATGGTGAGGTGGTGAAGGAGGGGGGGTGGCGGTGGTGGTGGTGAGTGTGTGTGTGTGTGTGTGTGTGTGTGTGTGTGTGTGTGTGTGTGTGTGTGTGTCTGTGTGTGTGTGTCTGTGTGTGTGTCTGTGTGTGTGTGTGTGTGTGTGTGAGTGTGTGTGTGTGTGTGTGTTTGTGTGTGTGTGTGTGTGTGTGTCTGTGTCTGTGTGTGTGTCTCTGTGTGTGTATGTGTGTGTGTGTGTGTGTGTGTGTGTGGTGGGGGGGGGGGGTCGTCTGATGTGCGCGCTGGCACAGTTGATAGGCTCCAGCTCGGCATTCACATCACTCAGCCAGGGTTGTGACCCCTGTGTAAACGGGCTGAATTCTGGGAGGGGGGGGTGATAGTGGTGGAGCTGGGCTTGAGGGGGGCACGGGAGGAGGGGTGGGGGGGGCAGGGGGGCAGGGGGGCTATGTACCAAGATGGGAGGTGTTCGGGTTGGAGGTGGCTGAGAAGGGGCAAAGTCGTTCCCTACCTGACTCCTGAAACCAAACCCCAGGGGTCTGCCATGGAGGACATTATGCGCCCCCCACCTCCCCACCTCCCCTCCTCACTCATCCTCTCCCTGTGCCTCCCCCCAAAAACGCACTCTCCCAGTGGACCCCCTCTCCTCCCTCCCCCTGCATCAGGACGCAGAGGACATTAGTGTCACCCTAATGTTCCCGTTCAGCGCGGCCCCACTGGGGCTCCCATGGCAGCTGCCTCTGGGACAGATCTGGTGCACCACACTCACCCCACACTTAGCTATCCGGGCACACACACTGCATGGCAACCCCAGCTCACCTCTCTCTCTCTCTCTCTCTCTCTCTCTCTCTCTTTCTCTCTCGGTTTCTCTCTCTCTCTCTCTCTCTCCCTCTCTCTCTCTGTCTCTTTCGGTTTCTCTCTCTCTCTCTCTCTGCAGAGGCACCTGAGGGATCAGGTGTGGGATCAGAGGGCTCCGCGAGGGAGACCCAGGGTGCAGAGAGCCGCTGCAGACGAATGGTGTCACAGGCTGGGTCCAGAGAGCACCCATATGGCCCCTGTCTTTGCTCTGCTCCAGGCCACCTGCCTTAATGCTAACCTGCGCTAGCGTAGCATCTGCTTGTCTGGTGGCTTGTTTACCTCCACGCTTTATTCAAAGGCACTGTTGCTTTCTGTGTAAGCGCGTTAAATGCTACATGCCAGCTTGACATGCTGCCTGGTGCCAGCTTGTATTGAGAAGCGGCGACAGATTTTACAAAAGCAAGGGCCCACATGCTGGCATTTAGAAAACGTGGCTATAGTTATTTGATTAGCTTCTATCATATTTTCAGAGTGTGTGTGTGTGTGTGTGTGTATGTGTGTGTGTCAAACAGCCATCCACCCACTCTCTCAGTAACGCCCTTTTGATCAGTGGTTTGGCCGTTGACTGGTTGGCGTCTGCTCCCCAACTCTCATGGCCATGTGTGTCATAGCATGTTTGTACGGTCTTTTGCTTTGAGGTACACTGGCATGGATAAGACCACAGATGGAGGGGGTGGGTTGGTGCCATGGACTCACTGGAGTAGGGGACAATGTGTGTGTGTGTGTGTGTGTGTGTGTGTGTGTGTCTGTGTGTGTGTGTGTGTGTGTGTGTGTGTGTGTGAGAGACAGAGAGAGTTTCTGAGCAGTTTTCCAACACTACAGGTTCCCCCTTACACACACACACACACACACACACACACACACACTCCAACCCTCTTCAGCCAGGCCCCATATGCCATCCCATCCTGCCCCTTTCCTGACGCCCCCGCTGCTCCCCCTCCGCCCCGTCACCCCCCCACCCCTCGCGGCCCGCCCACCCTGTCTCCACCGCCTGCACAAATTAGCACAATGTGCAGGCAGGGCGCCTCAGCTGGCCTCCACACCCCACTTGACACAGGCCTGACCTCTCCTGTGTGTCTCCCCGGCTGGCTGGGCCCTGCTCGGGGTGGGCTGTCACTCCAGCAGCCCTCGCTGCCAACCGCAGGACCCAGGGGAGGGGCAGCAGCCTGCCAGGGCTGAGAGAGAGAGAGAGAGAGTGTGTATGAGTGTCTGTGTGTGTGTGTGAGTGAGAGAGAGAGAGAGAGAGTGGGTTTCGATGTGTGTGTGATTGTGTGGGACTGTGATTAGTGTGTCATTTTGTGTCTGTGTCTAAGTGTGTGTTTATGTGTGGGTCTCTGTGTGCTACTGCATTTGTCTGTGAGTGATTGAATGCAACACACACGTGTGTGTGTGTGTGTGAGAGAGAGAGAGAGAGAGGAGGAGGAGGAGGAGAATGAAGAGAGAGAGTAGGAGGAGTAGCTGGGGAGGCCAGCAGAAGCTTGCTGAGGGTGAGTGGGGTTGGACGGGTAGGAAGGGAGGAGGGGGTCGGTGGTGAAAGGTGTCGAGGGGGAGCTCTGGGGTTGCCTGGTCAATTAAATTCACATTGAGGATAAATGATTTGCAAATGATATACAAACAAGTAAGTGTCTCGTACTTGAGAGATATCAAGAGCTCCTCTCTTCTGGCCTATTGACAGAGGGCACACACAGCGTGAATCTGCCAATGCTCTATAGATTTCTTCGCACACTCACT
Source organism: Clupea harengus (assembly GCF_900700415.2). Taxonomy (NCBI): domain Eukaryota; kingdom Metazoa; phylum Chordata; class Actinopteri; order Clupeiformes; family Clupeidae; genus Clupea; species Clupea harengus. The sequence continues at coordinate 14,860,700 of NC_045160.1, read as the reverse complement.
CGCACGTCTGCTGATAACGCTGCCCGCTTAGATAATGTTGTTCAAATGTCACAAGTCGCTAACGTGGAAGAGCTTCATTAAAACGTTTAAGCTGAGAGGGCTCCCTACTGTACGTGGCGAATTAGGAAGACCGGTTTGTCAGTAACTTGCAGAGTTCACAAGTTCAGAGTCATGTTTTTCATTGAGTGTCTGTGACGGCTTTCTCTGTTTTGTCAAGCCGTAAAGCCATACACAGCACCCCACACACACACACAAACAAACACACACACACACACACACACACAAGCACAAACACAAACAAGCCAGCCTTTTTCACAGAGAGGCGTTGGAAGGGGGTGGGGGAGCAGTCGTTGAGGCGGGTCTTTTTTTGGTTTGGGGGTGGAGGGGGTTGTGGGGGGGGGGGGGTATGTGTTTGAGTGAGAGGCGTGTAACGGCCCCCCTCCACCTTCTCTCTGAGGAGTTGATGATACTAAAGACACTAAACAGAACCCCGGCTGTGACAGTGGGGGGTGGAGGGGGGGTCGAGAGGGGACACGAATGGTGTGGGGGGGTGTGTGGGGGGGATCTTGCATGGCGGGGGGCAGCCGCCCCTGTGCCATTCTGCTCTTTTACAACTTTACAAAATAGGCTTTTAATTTTCCTGAGCGGCCGGGGCGTGTGCGGCCTGCCCGCATCAATCACCATCATGAGGCTGCAGGCGAGGCTGCTCTCCCTGGGGTCCTCTAGGCTTCGCTCCTCTCCTTTCTATCCTCCAGACGAGAACCCCACCCTGACATACACTCTCTGTCTCTCTCTCTCTCTCTCACACGCACACACACACACACACACACACACACACACACACACACATTGCTGCCCACAGCGCTCCGCACTGCCAAGCCTTAGCCTCAGCTGCCGAACTGATTCAACTCTGATGTGTGTGTGTGTGTGTGTGTGTGTGTGTGTGTGTGTGTGTGTGTGTGTATTTGGGAGGTTAATGCTGGCAGGGGGAGTGAGGTGGTGTCAGACTGCCCCTCTCTTCTCACTGATAGGGATCTATGTCTTTCCAGTAAGGCCAGAGCACAGAACTTCCTGCTCCAGCAGAGTCACATAATCAACTATGCGTCAGAGCCTGGGCTGCACAGGTCAACCTGCAGCATCTCTTTCACTCAGACACTATGTCTCTTTTAAAGGTTCTTAATCAATTGATACATTTATTTACTTATTTGCATGTTTTCTTTTTTTTGTTTTAGTAGTATTTATTTCTATTTACTTCTCCTGTAAGACTGATACCAGTCAGCGGCGTATTATCTGTTGAATTCAAGAAGCTAACGGGGACAGCTAGCTAGCTAGCATGCTTCTGAGAACATGATCAGTTAGTCGTCCACTTGAACATGCAATCACAGGTGGATGGTAGCACAGTAACATGATAATATAAGAATATAAACTATGTCACTGATTCTCATGCATAACATCAGTATATGCACAACAACATATTTGTCATTTTCTGTAATTTTTCCCATCGCTGTGGACTATATGGTTCATGTAGTAGATTTAGCATGTTGTATAAATATCACAACGCCATGATAACAATTTAGCTTCCAATTGGGATTAATCCATATCCTATCCCTCCATATGCAAACATGCCAAATCAATAAGGATTAATTTTCTGACTCTGCCTGCTTCCATATTTGGATGTGCCTCTAAAAAGGTTTGTATTTCTTAGTAGGTCTCTGAGATGCGATTCCAAGATGTGGAGCATCCATTTCCATTCTCCAGGTTATGCACAACCACATCATTTTTTTACATCCATCTGAATGTTTTGCACAATTTTTGATATAGTCTTCAACAGTGTTGTGTTTTGCTGGCAGCTCTTGAGTTTGATCTGGGAATGGTTTGGATGGATGTCCGCCTCGGAGAAGCCATTGTGAGAAATGCCCCAGATCTCCCCATAACCCGAGGTGGGGGCCCCTCTGTCGCTCCATCTGCCCTTTTAACCCCCATGTGGTCAGAGGAGGGAGTTGCTTTGGTGGGTAAAATTACACCGCGTCCCCAGTGTCCCGTGTTTGAATAGTGTGAGATTGGTGAAATATGCGGCCTGCGCACGGCACAGGTGCAGAGAATCTCTGAACTGGAACCAGAGACAATGACAGTTCAAGGCCACACTGAAGGTCACTGAATTGATGTAAGATGAGTTTATGTTTTTAAACAGTCTCGTTAAAAAGAGGTTTTTAGTCAACCAAAATACTATATTTACAGCGGATAGATCTTTCAGTCCACCTAGATGCATTATAACAGATTTAACAGCCTGACAGGACTACGTTTTAAAGCAATTTACATATTGCTCCATAAGGACCGACTCCACGGATCAATATTTGTCTGTGGTGTTTGGTCTGCTATGTTTGCTTCTGCTTTCAGGCACCAAATGTTTGGTCTGCACAATGACAGCATGGCGCGCTCCTCTAGCTGTCAGGGGAGACAGAAAGCAAGCAAAATGTGTAGCAGATTATGTAGTAAGGATGCTGCCACTAGGTCTCTCTCTCTCTCTCTCTCTCTCTCTCTCTCCCTCTCACTCTCTCTCTCTCTCTCTCTATCTCTTTTTTTACTCTCTCGTCCTTTATTTCCATTTCTTTCACTCCTTTACATTTCCCCCCTCTTTTCTGTCTATTTCACCATTTTCACGCCCTCTCTCCTCTCTCTCTCTCTCTCTCTATCTCTCCTCTCACTCACTCACTCTATCCTTTCTCTTCTCCTTTCTCTTCATTGCTGCCCTCTGTTTTCCTTCTCCCCACCTCTCTCTCTCTCTCTCTCTCCCTCTCTCTCTCTCTCTCCTTGTCTCCCCCGCCGCAGGCTCTAATCTGATAAACAGAGCCGAGAGGTGTGATAAGGCCGGGCCCGGAGCATAGGGCCCCCCTCGCCGAGCCGTTTAGTATGCATAGAGCTCAGCTATCTGCTCCACTGCACCTTGACTCGCACTGATCAGCTCCTCTGACAACAGCCCTCCACCCTCACACGTCCTCCACCCATAACTACCCCCCCCCCCCCCCCCACCCCAAAAAAAAAACATACAGCATCACCCCTACCATCCACCCAGACGCCCCTACCAGCACCTTCCTGCCCTAGGGTACGCCGAGGGCAGAGCATGGACACGGGCAGGGAGGCTGAAGGAGGGCCAGGATGGGACTACCTGCTCTGCATACATGCAGCAGGGCATTGCGTCACTCATTCAACAGAGGCCTTGTTCTAATGTCACCAGTGTTCATCACCACCACCACCACCACAGAAAAGCCCTTTCTCTAGTTCCATGGATAGATAAACAAATAGCACCGCAAATTACATAAACATACCACTTTGAAGCCCCCCACAATTTGAAATACTGCATTGCTGTGAGAGGCATCATAATTGATCGGATCATTACACTATCCCTTTTAAACTTTCCTTTCTTTGTTCTTGCAAGGTGTTTTTTGGCTGTGCGCTGTGTCACAGGTGTAAGGCCTCCTCCTCGTCTCCACATCCCCTTGTCCCCTCGTCCCCTTGTCCCCTCGTCCCCTTGTCCCCTCGTCCCCTTGTCCCTGTCTCTCCCATCTGCCACTCAGAGGCATGCTGCTCGGCGATAATGGATCTGGGGGCGCCGCTGGCTGCTATCTGCCTCCAGTGGCACTGAAATGGGATTTGGGCTTCGGCGCGGTGAAGGTGGAGGTTATTACCATTCAGGTGGGGCCCGGGCTAGAAGAAGCAGGACCCAATTGGGGTCCAAAAGAGATGGTGGAGACTGTTGGGGGATGTTTGTTGGTTTTTGTTTAGTTTCGTTGACAATGGGAGATAAGACAAAGCGTGTTGTTTGCAGTCTGCCTTTCTGTTGTGCGGCCGATTAATGGTGGCCTTTTATCTGATGGTTTGTGAGGACTTGTGGTCACCTAACAACCGTCAGCCTGTGACCTGTCGCCTGATGATGACCTCACCCGTGCCACAGCAGAGCAGTGTAATATGGGTATGGACAAAAAGGGGTGGCAACCCCCTGTGGAACAGGCTTCATGCAACTGCATGATTTTAGGATGTTTTTGTGTGTGTGTGGGTGTGTGTGTGTGTGTATGTGTGTGT
>NC_045160.1:14819120-14849120 GCF_900700415.2 Clupea harengus | reverse complement strand
CCCTGACGGCACACACTTCTGCCGTGGTCCAACAAGCTGGCTAGCAGCTCCCAGTCTAGAACAGAGTGGTGCATTAGCATCGGATAACCTCTTAGCAGACCACTGAATGTCCACATGTGGGATTTCATGAGTGCGGCACACAAATGCCCGGTTATTTTAGCGGAGGAGGCTATTTCTGTGTGATGGTTTGTGTGTGTTTAAGCAGGTGTTCTTGCTTTGCCTTCTCTTTTAAAGTGTGATCTGAAGGAGTGATGAGTGACTTGTCATTAGGATTCAGTCAGCACCTCTTGCTTGTTATGCTGAAATCACCAGTTAGAGAGTAATCACTGTTTTGAATGCGGGGGTGATCTCCTGCAAAGAAAATTGGTCTAAAATGACTTTTTTTTGTTTGTTTATTGGGTTGCTTTGTTGATTTTGTGTGCAGACAGCCATTAATTGTCAATTAAAACATGCTCTGATGCTTTATACACTAAAAGAGAGTCATTTTTTACATAGATAAAAAAAAAAATCCTCAAGCAGTCATGTATATTCCAAACTCCATTTCAATCTGCCATCCCTCTTCTTTGCTGCCTAAGTCCAATAGAATATGATTTTTCACCGACACAACAGCCTGCCTTTTACCTGAATATTAAGCCTCCACAGCAGCCCTTTTCAATGCATCTCAAGCCCCAGAGTTCAATTATGCCAATGACATAGTCATGGTATCAATGAGCACTCTGAGTTGACATCAATAACTTTCTTATACCTTGGAGGTTTCATTTGAAAAGATGCAGATTATTTTATTAGATTCCTCCCCACCCCCCCCCACCCCCCACACCTTCTTCTCGTCGGATGAATGCACTGAGGAAAGGAAAGCCTTTTTTTCAAAATCCAGGTTTTGAGCAAGCCCTAATCTGAGTTTGCAGTTTTGGAGCGCGTTGACAGAAATCTCCCCTTAGTGCGGTGTGCTTGTGTGCTGCATTAGTCTCCAGGTTTAACAGCAGAGAACGGAGAACGCTTCGGATACTTACCGGCGTAACAATCACAGGGGTTTCTGAGCTTGGCGGTGGAGAGGGAACCGCTTTGTTCTCGTGATAAGAGAGAAAGGGAATACAGGCGACGGAAAAAGCAATCCGGGGGCTGAACAAATCTGAGAGAGGCATTATGGGATGGTAAACACGTCTGCAGTTAAGAGGCACCGGATTTGCTGTTTCTTATTTTGGGGACGTGCTGTATTTGGAGTGGAACACAAAGAGAGAGGGTGCAATAGGGTAAAGAAGATTGTGGGGGGGTGGCTGGGGGTGGAGGGAGGGTTGGAGAGTTATGAAGGCAAACCCAAGAGAGAGCCAGAATGAAAAGAGAGAGAGAGAGAGAGAATGAGAATGAGAGAGAGAGATAGAGAGAAAGAAAGAAAGGACAGGGAGGGATGGATAGTGTCTGGGGATATGTACCGTATCTGCGGACAGTTCATACACAGCATCGACAGCTCATAACCCCATGGCTCTCAAAGCCATCTCTTCACCCCAATGAGATACTGGAGTCGCCCCCCCCCCCCCCCCCCCCCCTTCTCCTCCTCTCCTTTTCTCTTACCACTCTGGAGCCTCCATCCACCCAGGCTTGAGGCTGCAGCATAGCCAGAGAGCACTGTAATCAAAGCACACTGACAGCCTGAACATTCCCCCACTCTCTCTTCTCAATGTATATTTATCTGTGTTTCATCCCTCTATTTCATCAGCCGATAGATCACACTGTGGCCTCGGTGTTATCTGTTTTACTCTCAGAACAAAAGAAGATATTCTTGGGTGCTACTGTGTTCCTTGTCGTTGGTCTTTGTTGTATTGGTGAATATGTGGTTTCTAAAAAATCCATCCATTAGTTCCATCAGTAAACTCAGTGTTGAATGGGTTTACTGTATTTCTGTGTGTTATCATTTCTGTGAGTCGGAATGCATATCTGTGCATCTGACAATAAAAGACTTGAACTTGATTTGACTTGGTGGCATAAATATTGTATAAAATAAACACCCTAGATGTTTCTTTACTATCTGTTGGCTCGCTGGAATACAGTAAAGGTCAGAGTAGTTAGTCGATGCACTTCAGAAACAAGAGTCCCAAACATTCAGAATTTCAAGAGCAGTTATTCTTTATTGATGTTTGCTTTATGTCCATAGTCATCCAAGGATCAATGTACACATTAAATATTTGCACCAATTCTCCCCTCTGTGTCTTCCCCTCCCTCCCGCTTCAGAGCAGAGTAGTCAATTAGCACTCGCTTTCCACTGTACTATCTATAATAAATGTCATGGTATTTGTCGGTCTGGGGATCCTGTATGTCTGCCAAACCCCAGAGCCCTGATCATCCCATGGCTGCCATCACATTATCTTTGTTTACCCAGAGTAAAAATATATACCAGCCTAATCCAATAAGGCCCATGAAAAATGTACATAAGCCATTTACTGAGAAAATGACTAATAGCACTTCAAATGGCAGTCAAATGCAGCTTTACTGGGTTTTGTTCTTGTGTTTTAATGTTGTTTTTTTTCCTCCCTTCCTTTATCCTTGGAGACAGAGAGGTCTGCCGGGGCCTGTGTATGTGTGTACACTCTAGTGTGTGTGTGGTGTGTGTCTGTATGTGTGTGTGTCTGCTTCCGTGCACGTAACCCCCCCCCCTACACACACACACCCCTCACTAATGTTCTCAGTGTTTCAGGCTTAAGGAAGGTGAACTCTCACCCATCCTCGCTGCTGCCAAGCAGAGATAAAAGTTTCTTGAACTGTGAATTACACGTGGAAGTCGATAACACCAGAGCACAATCAGCTTTTACACTGCGGATTGGGCACAGGTGAGTAGCATGTCCCCTTTTCAGAGCTGTCATGGGGAGACAAGCTATACGGCTCACCTGGAGGTCTCTGGAGCACCTCTTCACTCCATTGTGAGCAGGACTGACGAAGAGCACATATCTTATTAGGACTCTGTCTATACTCTGCCAACAGCAACAACAACAATCAAAAAACAACAGCAAAGAACGCAATACTGATCTTTTGTCTCTACTCTGTGGCAAAGCCTCAGTCGCAGTCATCTTAGCAGGCTGTGGCTCCCTTCCAAGTCTTGACTACAGGCAAGTGTTTCATATTTGTGCTTTTAAAACATGTTATTCTCCTGATATCTCACCGCCACTCCCAACCCCCCCTGTGTCAGCCTTGAAATAAGATTGGATGCACAGTTACAGAAAGGCCTTAAACACACTGGAGGACTTAAATGCTATCAGTCCTTATGTGTAATTGCATTTTACAGTGTCTAACAGCAGTGTGGGAAAAATATACCTGGGTTGACATCGCCTGTGGAAAGGGAGAGATAGAACGGGAAGAGCACAATATGAGATTGGGTTTTTTGAGTCATGAGCATAGACATAGAAAGGGATGGCTGTCTTTTAATATATCTTGCTCTATTTAGGCAGGATTGGGTAGTTACACAGTTAAATATGAAGCGGTGTGTATTAGTATTGGCAGTAGTTGTTCAGTTAACACTCAGCTGTGCATAGCCTAGATTCTCTTATTAGTGTGCTTTCTTTATACGATAAAAAAAGAGGTAAATAAACAAAAACATTCAATCAAAAAAATTAGTTTTGCACATATAGACAATGAACAAATAAGACAAAGAATTAACACAATTCAGATTAAACTAGATCTCCTTCTGATAAAACTAGTGCTTTTATCTTATTTCTCTGATTTTCCTGCCTTTGAACCTTTTTATCTGTGAACAACAAACAATATAAGATTGTTTTGTGTCTGTCTTCCCTCCTGATTTTAATTCGTCCTAGCAAAACCTTGTGACTTGTGAACTTGAGAGGTGTGTGTGTGTGTGTGTGTGTGTGTGTGTGTGTGTGTGTGTGTGTGTGTGTGTGTGTGTGTGTGTGTGTGTGTGGTGTGTGTGTGTGTGTGTGTGTGTGTGTGTGTGTGTGTGTGTGTGTGTGTGTGTGTATGCGCGCGCGCAAGGGGGGGGGGGGGTCGTTGCCCTCTAGAACAGCATGAGGATCTTATGTATTCACGGGCTGATGAGTCAGATAATCCAAGTTCAAATACGACTCTTGTGGGGTGGGATTTAAATGATATTATATAGAAATGAGATTTTCTGATCTGAAGCATCTAAGTCCTGATCCCATCTATGGTTTAATTATACTGTTTTCTCTTAACTGGAAGCAGGTCCTCAGAGCCTCCTTTTTTTCATCACCCCTTTATTCATTGTGCTCCGATACAAACGCGAGCTCCTTTGTGTGCACGTTGCATCTATTACAATACCAAGTAACCAAGACGCTAGCGTACGCTGGCACTGATGGTGCCCCAGTGAGCTGGAGTCGGGGGCTTGATTCACGATGTCTTTAAAAAGACACAGGAACGCTGTATCTGTCCATCCATCTCTCTGCATCAGATATATGACTATATCAATACCTACTGCATGCAGGAGGCCTCCCAGCTCAGTGATGCATAGGTGTAGGGTCTGCTCTAATGGCTACTCCCGTGTGTTTCTGAGAGAGGGCATGGCTGGTGTGTCTGGAGATGGGGAAAGGGAGGGGGGGGGGAATATGATCAACCTGAGATGATCTGATAAGGGGATTCCTGAAGTGCTGATTAGATCTGGGTCATGTTTGTCTTCCAGTAACGGGGATTACATGATTTATTAGAGAGCGAGCGTTCACGGCACAGGGTGCTAATTCCCCACCTACACCCTGAAGAGAGAGAGAGGGAGAAGGAGAGGGAGAGAGAGAGAGGGAGAGAGGGAGAGGGAGAGGGAGAGGGAGAGGGAGAGAGAGAGAGAGAGAGAGGGAGAGAGCACATTCCTGAGAAGTTAATACATATTAAAGAGCTGGGGCTTTTTTTCCTATTTCTCCTTTTTTGCAACAGCGGAGGCAGGAAATGTATCGCTGCATCTGATCGTGCTTCTGATCAAGCATAGATTCCTTCAGGTGAGAAAAAAATCAAAAAAGGAAAGAAAAATGCTAGCGTTAGCAAAATATGGAGAGTAGAAAATATTGTTTCGCCCGTGTCATGTTTTACAGTGGTTTTACTCTGAGGACTGTATTTCTATCTGCTGAAAAACAAGGACTTCATAATTACAATTTCCTGTTCAGTGTCACTGTTCTCTTTAGTTCTGACAAACAGCACTGTAATAATTATGCCACAGTGATTCCAATGGCAGGCCGTTTGCATATGTAGTTCAGACACACCTCGCTGACAAAGACAACACTGCAGATACCGACCATGGCATTTTGCTTGTGTGGTTTCCGTGCTAGTGTCTGATGAGAGATTCTGAAGGTGTTTGCTCGTGTCTTATCTGATAGTGTCTGAGCGTGCTCTCTCTCTCAGAGCGGCGTGGTGAGCTCAGACAGAGGAGAGCTCAAGCGCCTTTCCACCATCTGGCCACAGGAAAGCCAGATCGGGGTCAAGGTGGGTGCCGATCCCAGCTCCCTGGCTGGCCATCAGTCTGCCAGCCTGGTTATTTACGGCCCGCGCTCTCCTCTCCCCTCCCTGCCCTGCCCCGCAACTCAAGGGTGTGAAGATGCCAGCAGCATGCTCCACTGAAGACAAATCAGACCCTGGCTCCTCGTAAACACACACACACACACACACACACACACACACACACAGAGGGAGGTCATGACCTCCTCACCTTTTCAACTCACCAGTATCCCTGCATGCAAAACACCTTCCTCCACCTGCCCCTGCAGCAGAGCCCAGTGTCTCTCTCTCTCTGCCCACCTGATGGTCTGTCCAGGACGGGGCCGCCCGCCCACACCAGGGAGCCCTATTCCTCCCTCCTGGATGAGTGTCTCCCTACTACACCACAGCACACAGAAGAAACAGAAGGGAAAAGAAGAGGAAATAAAAGAAGAGGCAATAAAAAAAAAGAAAACAATTTGCTTTCCCACCCACTGTCTCCACTCTGGGGTCTCCGCAGGTGGTAAAGAGAAGGGAGTCCCTGTTTTTTGTTTTTTTCTTCCGTAGCTGTGCGGATATCGCTGTGTAACCACACGGCGCTGCTCGGTTCTGCTGGAGGGCAACAGAGCCCCGTCTCATTCCAGCCGGCGCTCAACTCACAGCAGGAGGCCTGCGACTACGCCGCTCTCTCTCTCTCTCTCTTTCTCTCTCTCTCTCGTTCAGCCTTTGTGGTCAAGGTCTCTCTGCTTCTCGCTTGTCTCAAGTTGGCGGACTATAAAAGAAAATATATCCTTCTGATTACCGTGTCCTTGTTTCCTTGAGTTCTTACTTTTTAACATTATAAATTCTCTGCCTAGATTTGACTCATTTTTAATGAACCCAGCAGTCTATCTGAGGAAAGTAGTTTGCTTTACTGGAGCTCTTAAGGTGTGTCTGAACTGAAGAGAGTTCTGTCATTATCTGGTTCTTTCCTTTTAGTGGTAGGAAGTCAGTCACCACAATGCATCACATCCCTCCACCGCCCACCACCTAGAAAACATGACCTCCAATCCAATGGCTGGCTTTGTAGGGTCTTTGTCAAACTTTCACAAGAACATGCATAGTCATTTAAGGCTTTGAACTAGGCCTGTGGGTGGGTGGTGGTGGGGGGCAGGGGGGGGGGGACACACACAAGCACTTGTATTTAGGGATTTAAAACCGGGGTGTGAGGGCACTTTCGCAACTAATGCCTGCAGTGCTGGTGCTGGAGCCTAGGGTCCCTGCCACTGGCCTCTCAGAGAATGCCGGCTAAATAGCAGACTGGACCAACTTTCACAAACTGATGTGGGTATGTGCCACTAACCAGAATCCCTTCCCTCCCAAAATAAATTGTCCTATTAAAATAAAATGTTGTCTATATACGTTTAATAAATTGAAAATGCTTGTTTGAATCCCCCCGTAATTTGGAAGCAATCCCAAGCACATCACGAAGGCTGGTGCGAAATAAGATTATTTGCAGTGTATTATAATGTACGCACGGGTTTTATACGACCAAACAGTGTCACCGAACCCCCCAATGAAATGGCTGCTTATTTATATGCAGTTATTCAGGTATGCAGTAAATTCCAATTACTTCTTTAGATTTCTATTTAACATGAGAGAAAATATGACAGGGAAGCTCTTTGTTTTTAGCAGCAATTGTAAATCTCTTTAACCCTTTCTCTGGCTGTGTTCAGGCAAAGCAGTGGACTGTGAATTCTGGTTTGCATGTTATGCAGCACATTGTGTCATATAGAAAATGTGCATGTGTAGACATTTTATTAAACTAATGAGACGATATTTCCCTGTTCAGATTGTCAAACTCGACAGCAATAATGTGTGTGTGTGTGTGTGTGCGTGTGTGTGGGGGGGGGCGTGTTAGTGTTAGTATGTGTTAGTGTGTGTGTGTGTGTGTGTGTGTGTGGTGAGTGGGACCTCATGCATTTATATCCCGACGCTCAATCCCGTGCTCAGCTCCCACTGGCCCTAAATCCCCACCGCTCTCCCCTCCAAGCACTAGCTGACGTGTAGCATGCTGGAGCGACCGCGTTTTGCCTATGCATTAGCCATCCATTTCATCTGCCTGACACCTCTCCAACATAAAACCGTACGGCAGAGGTAAAATATCTCTCTCCTGGCGAAAATAAAGCTTTGTCTCCCTCCTGATCTATAGGATATAAAATAAAGCCATGGCTTTGATGGTGGCTTTACCTTATGCACGGCTTGCCTTTTGTGCACACAAAAGCCAACGAAGATGAATGAGACCGGATTGCCAGGGCCGTGTCTCCCGTGGTCCTTTAGGATCAGCCCCCACAGCCGCAGCCACGCTCTCTCACAGTCACACAGAGAAGTTTTGTGAGGACGGCGTGATTATTGATCCCTGCCTGCCAATAGCCTCATTCATCGATCAATTTCAGTTTACTGTTTCAAAACTCAGATTAACCTGCATCAACTAAAGTCTTACATTGAACGTGAATAGATTTGGACTGAATTCAAAAATAGGCTAGGCTATGCCCATAACATGTTTTATTGTTATTTTAATTAGAGTAAAGTGAATTGTCCTCCCAGAAATACTAATATGCATTGGTTGCATAGTTAAATATTTATTAACTGTTTCCTTCGTTATAGATTCCTAAGCCACATTTTAAGGTGTTGAAAGACAAATATTTTTATAACAGCATGCATTATGTTACTACTTCGCTTCACATATCGTCTTCTACGTTAAGAAATTATTTACCAAATTTTGGTTTACATTTTTTGATTTTTTATCTAATTCCATTTATTAAAATATCGTGTGTTTTTCTGCCCTGTTCTCTGAAAGATATTTTCGACATATCTCATATGCCATGCGCACATTTTGCCTTATTAGGTGGGACACACAAATAAATCACAAACAGCTGAAAATAAATCTTACAGTTATCGGTTCTCAGTTTTAATTCAACCCTGGGCAGTTAGACTATCAGCGGCAGGCAGGATGGTACTAGCTTGCGGGGCTTTTAGCGCAGAAATCTGCCCCTGTGCTCCAGCTATCTGCCGATTTTCAGCCTCGCAGCCTGTCCCCAGAGCATTGCCCACTGCGCGATAATATCTCAAAGGGAGTGGTTATCACTAGACATTATATTATAATCATTAGTGATCCTAGCCCTTTCACCCGTAATGCAGAATAAGCGCAGAGATCCATTAATCTAAACTAGAGCAACTGTTCGCAAAGATCACTCGTTCCCATTCTTGCCCGACGGGGAGTAATACAATAATTTCCATAACTAGGACTATGCGGACCTAATGGAGAGGATGTTTATACAGGCTCCTCGTTGTGTTCTGTGCTAAACATGTAGCGACTTTACTAAAGTGTACAATATGATTTTACTATTTTCATTTGTTAATTCACTTCTGCATTTAAATATCATGGTTTGTATCAAATGATTCCCGATACCTGTATTTTTTTAATGAAAGTTATGTAGGTATCAGTCAATTGTTAAATGTGTCAGGAAACTAGTGATTCAGCCCTAAATTAACTGACAGCGTCCATCAAATCCCTTCGTCCATGGTGTAGTCCTTCTGAGTAGGATTGAATCCGCCCCCTAGTGTTAATCTCGTCTCTCGTCTCTCTCTCTCTCTCTCTCTCTCTCTCTCTCTCTCTCTCTCTCTCTGTCTCTTTCTCTCTCTCTTTCTCCCGTGTATGGTTGTGTGTGTGTGTGTGTGTGTGTGGGTGGAAGGGAGGTGTGGTTGAGAGGGTTATCTCCTTGAGAAATTAAACATAAAACGCCACTAAACACATTATATTACGTTAGAACGTTGTATCTGATATTAAAGACGGTGACTGGGCTTTTTTTCTACCTCTATCTTATAGGACAGACTTTAGCGCACGTCGATATGAAACTCCAAAAGTTGCATTTATTTAATCCCAAGACTGGAATGCAAGGCGAAGCGGGCTGTCGTGTCTACGTTTGATTATTGGGTTTGGGGAGAAATAACAGCTGTTCCAGTGATGCGACGGCGTGAGATCTATAACCTCCATCGAATTTCTTTTGCCAGTCTGCAGCGGAGTTGGAAAGTCAAGAAAATGTTTATGTTGAGTTTGCGGTCAATATTCACTGACGTTGTCGGCATATGTTTGCTCATTCCCAGATCTAAACAAGGAACACTTTTTAGAGATGGTCATCACACCCACATCACCTAGCTGCAATGCTAAATTCATTAACCAAATGCCTTGATGTAAATGTGTTTATTAATAATCATTTACAAATAAATATGTCGATAATGAGTCAATAGCATGAGCCTGCACCACAGCCTTAAAACATGTTGTTGCTGCAGCCTGTTATTTTCGTGTCAAATATTTTGCAGAGGTCGCAATGCTGTGGGGGTCAGTGGGATCGTGGGGAAGCACTACTGCCGGTGCATAATGCGTGATACTGCTGTGGTCTGGCTTCAGCGGCGTCTCACTCCCTAATCACTTTTGGCATGCTACTGGACCAGCAGAGCACGGCACCTTTCCCTTGCCGAACCCCTCTGCATCCAAGTGGATTGCTTCACAGTGCGCTATGAGGCCTGGTCGCTCCCATCTCCCATTTGTCCACACTGTGAAAATAAAGACATATTTTATGACCGAAACCCAAACCGCATGCTCCATCGGTCCTGTGCCTATTTGGACTGTCCCGGGCTGTCCTGTGCCTATTTGGACTGTCCCGGGCTGTCCTATCCTTAACTTCCCATATGCACGTGGTGTTAGTCAAAAAGCACAAACTGACAGTGAATCGGAGTGGGGTCGAAATAGGCGTGGGTTTTACATGAAAGGTGCCGCCAACAAAGAACTGACATGTGTCGCCTTCTGAGCCTCTTTCTTTTTTTCTCTCTTTTTTTTCTTTTCACCTGCACTATACTCTCTGCAATGTGGAATACAGTCATAATGATAAGATATTTACATTTTCAACCTTCATAAATAAAACCAAAAAAAATAGGCTACTCGATTAAAGTAACGCACAAAACAGATTACTCTTAGCAATGGTATATTTTTCGTAAGGTTTCAAAAGATAACGATAGGCTACATAAGGAAACAAGGCGGTGCATTTTCATTTTTGAAACATTAATTGTGTTTAATTTTATTTCCACATTTTCAAATGATTTATTTTCAAATATTGCATTCATAGCCAATCAGGGAAAATAATTTAGCCTGAACATTATAACGATGAGAGGGGGATTTTTGCCCAAGCTCGTATGTTTTAAAATCATATTTGTTGTTACATGTTTTAATTCGCATTTGTATTTAATAATATGTGTGTATGCTATGTTTGGTGAAATCATTCATTTATTTGTATTCAAGAATACGAGCTAATGTCAAAATGTATTCAGTGTCATTTGACAGGACGTTAGGTTTTTTTTTTGTTTGTTTGGGTTTTTTGCTGGGCTTCTCTAGTCTCATGGAGAATGCGCATACACGCTTACAATTTACCGACATCATATTTGCTTAGTGCTAAAATACGGCTAAAGTGAAGTCGCCTAAGTTTTACT
This sequence comes from Clupea harengus, assembly GCF_900700415.2. Classification (NCBI taxonomy): domain Eukaryota; kingdom Metazoa; phylum Chordata; class Actinopteri; order Clupeiformes; family Clupeidae; genus Clupea; species Clupea harengus. Next base: position 14,838,179 of record NC_045160.1, on the reverse strand, counting down.
TAATTACACTGGCAGATCCATCATCACTGCATGGGCAGCAGAAATCGCGCATTAGAAATGCTGGGGTCGGTGATGCAGAGGACGGCCTTAGGCCCCACGGCTCCCGGCGGTTCTGGTGCGCTCAGCTGATCAAAGCCCAAGTCAGGGGTAATATTTCTCACTTTATTACCGGAGTCACGGCAGTGTCTGCACGGCCAGCGATCACAAACTGCCCTCTCTTACTTGCTGGGGTAAGGTCACGTACCAACACAGAAAAATAGATTGGGTATCTTCAGCACATGAAAAAATAACACTGTCGTCTGAGTCAACTAGCCAACATCATCAAGCTAAATCATTTTGATATTTGTTTCACACACTGTCATTGTTAAAACAAGTTAAAATATTTGTGAGTTGAAAAAATATTTCAAAAGTCTGAAAAGACAAAAAAAGTCTCTATTTTCTACAACTGTCCTAACTTTTAACCAAAAATATTACCGAGTGGTGCAAGTCAAATACTCTCTTCTATTGACATTGTGGACTAAAAGTAGACTTGATCATGAATAATTTTGATTTGAATGCAGAAGACCGACCAACCTCTGATTTAAAGTGTAATAACATTATGCCTTTCGTTATTACCTCATTCATGATGTAGAAACTGTGTGACGTTATCAGTTACAGTCTCTTCAGCTTCACGTAATTTATACGTTCAGTATTTGCTGTCAGATTGGTAGACAACAAAACTGCGTTCTCATTAAAAGCTATTAAAGGCTGAACTTGAACTTAAGGATAGGCATGAGCCATCAGGAATGCAACCCATTCATGCTAGACGATATGTTCAAATGGTCTTACCGATTATATAAACAACAGGCCTTGGCATAAAAAAAATGTTTTACGTGGAGTGTATAACCCTTAATCAAGGATACCACGATTAGCGAAACTAGGAGGGAACAATATCATTCCTTCAAAACACTCAGCTCTGTTAAATCTAAAGACAGTCACTACGACAGTTTCAACGCTACAAAATGGGGATGTGCGATGTGAGACGTACACGGGTGTGACTGGCAGTGGATTCTTGGTGCTGCGCATTTCCCGATCGATAGCTCCCTCTAGCATTTCCATCGCCCCCTTTTCCCCTTTCCGTAAATGCATGGGAAATGCAGTTTTCGCTCCGTGGATGCTGCTGTGAGACATGTCTTAATCCGCCATCTGCATTTAGAAATTTCTTCGTGGATTTGTTTTGGGTCTGTCAGTAAACCGGTTGTTTCTGAATCAATGTGGAAAACGTAGGAGGAATGTTTGCTTTAAAAGTGGCACATTTGAAACTTCAACCAAGGAATAACCGAGAAAATAAGTTTCTCCACGTCCCGTACCATTATGGTTTCCACCAAAAGAATGATCTCATCCCATCATTACAAATATTTAACTGTTGTGGATGAAAGGATAAAAAAAATAGACGGTAGCCTACCCAACTCAATAGTGCCACACTAATGATTTGAGGTTTGACAGTTTTAGCCAACATTAATGATAGTGTCATGTATCCTTAGATATCTTCTTTACAGTTTATAAAAATTGTGTTTTTAAAACTCAGATGATTTGCAGAATCATCAAGCCTGCTGCTATTTCGGAGAGATATTTCAAACTTAATTTTAAATTGGTAGCCAACAAATAATACCAGTCCTGACACTTGAGGTGTCGTCTGTTGCCCATTTCTGTCGCCAAACTGTCAAAATTCCTCTCAAACGACCTCTGTAGTTCTCGCCGCCAATGCCTCTGTCCTACCCTCTGAAGCCGGTGGAAATAAACCCAGCTGCTAGCACGTGAATTAAAAGCTCTCACGCGCACACTTCCCAAACAGACACGAAAGCTCATCTGGGAGGTCGACCCAACGAGTGGGGTCTGACAAAGAAGGAGAGAGAGAGATAGATAGAGAGAGAGAGAGAGAGAGAGAGAGAGAGAAAGAGAGAGAGAGAGAGAGAGAGAGAGAGGGGGAGATGCACAGGCGCAAATATGCTGCGTGTTCATCTCTCTTATCTGGTATTCTTCACGAAACACGTGTCATCTAAGGGTCTTGCAGTCAAAGAAAGCACTCCCCAGACGCGTTTTGGCAGCTGTCACAGTAAGGGCCATCCACGGCCTTGTCCGGACCCACTCCTGCGTTTTACATGAGAAGCACCCATATGCACGTTCAAGCGTGGTATTGATTCCAGCTTCCAGACCATGACGTTTGGGCAATATACATAGGCAAAATATAAATAGCAATGGTCGTGCTATGTCCATCATCAGGCGAGACAGTGTGTGTGTGTGCCGCTGGGGGAGTGTGTGTGATGAGGGGGGAGGTGGATGTGTGCATAAGATATGATGCTCTGTTTGGAGCTTATTATAAGTGTAGCCTATAATTCGTGCAGTGGGTGGTGATGTAAGAAAACGTTTAGTGGGGGAAAGGACCCATTTATGATCACATGGTGTGATCATCAGCCACTGCTAAGGCAAGACCTATTTTGAACTTTCTATCACTCCATACCTCCTTAAAGAGTAATATGCCTGTCTCAAGAGTCCTAAAAACATATTCCACTAAATTCCACTACGTTTCTTTCCTACCACATTTCCCTCTCTCTTTCGTTCCTCCTTTTTTAAAGTATTGCTATTTAATGAAACCGTTGTATATTTTACTTGTTTTACTTTTAGTCGGTCCACTTTTCAATGTGTGAATGTATTCGGTTGCTGTTTAATTCATCAATTCACTTGTGAAATTATGAGGCGTAATGCTATCTTATTAAACTCCAAATGGATCATGACTAGAGCGTCTCTAGCCATCTAACGTATCCCTATCTTGTGAGCAGGGTGTTCACCAACACGTACTGTAAGTTCCTCTATAAGCAATCACGAGTAGTTTTGTACTTGCCTATTTAGGCATAAAACAGATACAAGGATATGTTTGGAAGCGCAATACTAAAACTTCCTGTATATTGCTCATCTTAATTAAACATCCAAAGGTGTCTGGACCATCAAAAACTGTCAGGGCGATCTGCTCAACTGTAAACTTTAGAGCCTCTTCGTCTTTCACTTTCCCCCATTAGACAAAAGACCAAAGGGAGACTAATCGCTAAGGTTACGAGGATGGAGACCCGATAGGATAACAGCAATCAATACAATTTACTCTATAATCCCCTTAATGGGAGCTTGCATTGAAGTTTTAAATAATGTGTAATAGAAAATGTATCAATTAACAATCGACAAAACAGCGTAGTCAGATCATGTAAGGGCATGACATCATGACATCTTAAAAGAAAAATAAATGCAAACTCTTGTAAATAGTTTGTCTAGAGTCGCATGAATAAATGGCAATCCTAACAGACCTACCTCCCCATGTGCCCTGGCGAGACTGTTGGACAACAAAATACATTACCACCTTTTTTCTCCTATAGAGCAGTCTTCTTCTAAAAAAAATCTAATTTCTGTAGAGGGTTTTATATCCGAGGCGTAGCGCTTGCCAAATGACATGTACGCTACCATCCACCTTCAAGAAGTTGAACAGTCCCACTAATTTAGTATGTTGTCGTCGTCGCGTTACCAATCTATATTAAGACTAATATGACTTCAAAGTCAAGACACTTTTGTCATTCATTGTTTCGCAGATGTTCTCTTCCCGTAAACCCCTCACTCAACCAGACATCAAGTAGGATGAACGCCAGTTGATGACACTGTAATACATGTCTAAACATGGGCCCTACTTATGCAAAAGTGACACAGTCACTACTTCGCTTTAAAATAAAAATGAAGCGGCATAGCTACCTTGTTAAGTGTATGTTGTTGTCCGTTCCTCCATGGAAACACAACGACGAGATAATTACGCTGTTTTACTTGGAAGGTCTATATGTTTTCTGTCTGCTGTCCACATTATCAAAGATATGATAGTTTCTGGATTTTTTTGACAATTGGTTTCTTCTGTTCCCTATAAATAGTACAGACTGCGCCTGTAAAGCTTCGAGGGGCTAGCTAATGGTTACTTGAACGGAAAGGTGCTGATTGGCCTCAGCCTCGAGTGACGTCACGGGGCTGTGAATAAGGATGGCTCGTGTGCTTTCAAGAACATGCAGAATACTGAGGGCTGTGTGAGGAGCGTCAATCCTGCATTGAGATGTCACACGAAACCTGCACTCTATAACATCGCTTTCTAAAAACCGAAGGAAATCAGAAACGCAGAAGGGAAACGCAGTTTTTCACCAACATTGCGGCGTTTTAACGTTCTGTTTTTCCGATGGTGTTCAACAGTGTGGATACGCGGTGATGTCTAAGTGCGTTCATGTGTTTTGGGGCACGCGTGTCTTGTTTGTTAGCCTTGCCTTGAAAGCTCTGCTGTAAAATTTGATGCCATACAACACTGACTTAGATACATCGTTTTCTCATTCAATGCCCCACTTTGATGATCACGGTGACGCATTGATGCGAAATGATGCTTACATTTTAGGCGGCATATACGTGGAAGCTTGATTTTTCGCGCGCACTGGCTTTTCTTTTTTCTTGTTTTTCTGAATTGCTGTTCTTCTACAGAGGAGGATCTTTGGTACTACCTCATCCCCGAGAAATACCCAACCTGGCAACCCGTCATCTTCTACCCAATTTTGGACCTTTACAGATATTCCTACTGAGAACTGGCACTGAGAGGAGAGAAACCGACGCGTACAGTTCTGCTCCTATTGCCTGTCCCGGACTTCCAAGCGAAAAGGAACCTCAAACCCCTTACCCAGGCGTACGGTATCGTTCATCTCTTGATTGCTGTTTTGAGAGACAAACGTGAATGAACAGATACTCGCGTTGTCCAGACAACGGTAGAGTTGTGGGAGCACAGCCAAAGACGATGGTCCACTGTGCTGGGTGCGAAAGGCCTATATTGGACAGGTTTCTCCTCAATGTGTTGGACAGAGCATGGCACGTCAAGTGCGTACAATGCTGCGAGTGTAAATGTAATCTAACAGAGAAATGCTTTTCTCGAGAGGGGAAACTCTACTGCAAAAACGACTTCTTTAGGTAAGCCCTCCTACTTTTTGTTTTAAACCATCTTGATCATTTCCAGTGCCTATCTACTATCTCATGCATTTGAATAGTCTCAGTGTCTAAGAATATTTTTAGAACAATGCACCATTTTATTTGTCCCGAGAAATGGTGATGGACAGGCCTCCGTCCTGGCACACCCATAGTATTCCATTTCTTATAAGGAGAGGGTAGGGTGTGTAGCCTATAATGTGTGAGCACATAACATAAACAGGACACCTAAGACAACTACGTTTTAGACATAAATAATTTAAGTGATATTTAGCACATAACCTCAATTAATGTAATGATTTGGTTAAAATATATGTGCATGGTCAATACAGCAATATTATTCCGTCGAATAATATATTTTATTATCATATGAAGAACATTTAATTATTCTTTGTCAATTAGCCAGCATTTTTAAAACAGTTGTTGTGAAAAAAAATGTTTAGGTGAAAAAAAATGTTTAGGCCAAATACACAGCTGCTCAATCTGTGTAACACTCAACGAAGGGAAGTCCATTCAAAACACTAGGTGTGAAATAAAGACTCAGTGGTGAACCTGGAGAATCTTTGATCAAGACAGTCACTAATTAAAAGCTTGTTAATTTGAATTGTTATGTTAAACAAAAGACCACATACATTAGACGTCTGTGTACTGGTGCACTCGTTCGCAGTGAGGGTCTTAAGGAAATCACACTTTGTTTACAAGAATTGCCAGCCAGGGAAGCCGCAGGGATCAATACTTTGCCAAGCTTCTTAAGGGAAGTGTAACCTGGCCCGGTGGCAAGCTGTCTGTACAAACCCGTGTTTGCCGGGGTTCGAGTGAAGATGCGATAAGTGGATTTGAATAATAAACCAATTTGAAGAGGAAACACATAGACAATGCAATCACAGACTTGGAATCAACAATCAGTGTGCGGAATCTGAATACACACTATTAGAAGGTGCGACCAACAAAATGTATATTTGCTCCTTACAGGTATAGGCCCACAATGTGGTTACATTATGTGTATTATATTATTTGCTCAAATTAAATAGTCTATTGGTAAAGCCGTCGCCTTTAGCAAATATTAATACTGTGCAGCACTAAGAAAACATTGTTCTGTCCTATTTGTAGAATATTCTCACATTCAGAAGCTTGAATTTGGAAGCTTCGTTCATCAACAAATGATCAACTAACACATGGAACTGGAATATGATGTTTTTACATCTAGCGGCCACGTTTTAAAAAAGACTTCCACGTTGTCTTTCTACTCAAAGATTAAAACAGCATTTCATTCAGCAATTGTGTAGGCAAACCGTGCCAAACAACAAAATGTTTAACAATGAAGTCCTGTTTTAGAGGCCTGGAGAGAGGCCTCCTGACATATTTTTTCCTCACTGTCCAAGAAAGTGAAATGCATCATCCTTTATTTCTTTTTGCAGGCGGTTTGGGACGAAGTGCGCCGGTTGTAGTCAGGGGATCTCGCCCAATGACTTGGTCCGAAGGGCACGGAACAAGGTGTTTCACCTGAACTGTTTCACCTGCATGATGTGCAACAAGCAGCTATCCACGGGAGAGGAACTGTACATCATAGACGAGAACAAATTTGTCTGCAAAGAAGATTATTTAAGCAACTCCAATGGAAAAGACACCAACCTCTTATCAGGTGAGACTTAGGAACAGGAAAGGACCCCCTCGCATGTAGAGGGGTATTATAAGGGATGGCGTCGCCATTTTGAAAAGGAACATTAGTAGCTCACAATTAAGGGGGTGGACGTGTCCATTTATTATAGGCACTTTACAGTTCCCAGGACCGAATTACATCATTAAGTAATGTTGATTTCGGGATGATAGTGTCCCACTGAAAAAGATAAAAGGTTGTAGACCTATGGTGCACTTGTGTTTTGTTGATTGATTTAAATAACGTTTGCACTTAGTGTGCAGGACTCGGAGCAGTGCAGAATTTTACTTTAATCCTTTCTATTCTGCTACATCTGATACTAAACAAGTGTGTTGTTCTGTCCTGCAAGACAAGAACTGACAATATTTATCATGATTCAGTGAGATATGAGTATGAATATTAATATAGTGTGGAACCGAAACCTCCAAATATTAAAATATTTATATTTCCAGTTTTCCTATTAAATGTACAATATTGTTGTGTTGTTTACATTAACGTAATCCTTATCCCATTATGAAATGCTAAATGTAATATACATTTTTTGTAATATACCTTTATATTTTTTTACAAACCTTTTTAAACAGTAGTATAGGTCAGCAAGAGCCTGGATTGCTCTATATTTACGGCATTTTTCTTTTCTTTTTGTGTAGTTACCGCCTGCAGTGATCCAAGTTTATCTCCAGATTCTCAAGACGCGCTACAAGACGATGTAAAAGACTCTGAAAGTGCCAATTTGTCGGACAAAGAAACGGTTAATAATGAAAACGACGACCAGAATCTTGGCGGAAAAAGACGAGGACCACGTACCACAATTAAAGCCAAGCAACTGGAGACTCTCAAAGCAGCGTTTGCGGCTACACCCAAACCAACGAGACACATCAGGGAGCAACTAGCGCAAGAGACTGGTCTCAATATGCGAGTCATTCAGGTACTGTTATTATTTAATGCACTTAAGTATGGATTGCGTTTGCAGTAGCTGCTATGCATTTTGGAAGTTATTTTCAAGAGGAGTTATTTTGCTATATTTTTTTACCCTGATTGGGAAAAGCTGTCCTTGAGCACTTGCCTCATTTTATCGAAAAAGACGTTTGCCTTCGAGCGCCTTGACGTCTCTCATTTGAAAAAGGGATTCTTTCAGATAACACCGTTTAAATTAGAATTTGAAGCAGGGTGACTTTGATTACGAGGACATAATCTTTAAAGAAATGATTTATACGGGTATCTCTCTCTACTTGGCCTAAGCAATGGTAAGAGATGCCAATTGGCGTGAGTGTGGTGAAAACGATGGGTGTCTTGGCAATGCCTTGCCATCACGTTTTGCGACCACATTTAGCCATGCTGGGACCACACTCAGTCAAGTGGAAACACGTATGTGCCTGACTCACTCCCCCTTGTTCAGAAACAACCAAAAAAATAATCGTATAATAATAATAATAATGATAATATTAACAATAATAATAACAAGAAACAAACAAAAACAACATCAACAACAATATATTATTTACTTTTATTATTATTCATAATATTACATTATGTTGTGACTATATGAGTGTAGACAACTGTCTATTGTTGACAATCAGTGGGCAGCGAGGCTGTTTTTCGGGGGGACAAATGAAAAGTGCGCCAACAGCTGGATAGAATTATGTACTGAAACTTCCAAATGCCCAATGATCCACCTAGAGCACAAACAGGGTTTGAGTATCTTCAAGAGCAGATTAATGAATAGCAGTCAAGAGAATACATTAATGTTCATACATGAGATTGAAATGGAAGATCAAGAGTTTAAAAATGAGGTAGGAGATTAATGGAGCGTTGATTTTTTTGTGGTATGAAGAGTGAGTGTAAACTCATATTAGCTTAAAGGAATTTAAAGATGAGTGTATAGATTACGAAATAACAACCGCACGGAGCCGGTTAATATGTCGGTAACAACAGACCTATTAGGTATCAATTGGAGATTTTAAGTTCCTGCTGCTGGCCCACTGTCGGGGTAAATGGAGGGTTAAAAGATCATTAAAGTGAGGTTAGATCCGAGACTCTTGGAGTGACGATAATTAGGCGTAATCTTGTCTCTGCAATACGAATTCACTCAGTCACTGGTTAACACTGGAGCCATGTGCGCATCATCATTAGGTGCATCGAATATAAGCAAAGATTGAAAACGATAACATTACAAAATATCAACATAATCTTACTTTTTAGTTTGTTATGTCCCACGAAAAATATGAATTTTAACGAAATAATCTTGACGACATTAATCTTGACACTGTCTAGGCTAGCATATTAATGCCCTCCTTACTCAAACAATAATATTGCAAGCCGGCCACAGGCCTACTATTGGCCTGCTTTGGCACGACTTCGGGTATTACTATTAGTCTATTGTTAAATTATTATAACGTAGTGATATCATTATTATCATTATTATCATTAATAACAACAACACTAATAATAACAACAACAATGTATTATTGTTATTATTATGATTGTTACTTTATTATTATTGTTTTTGTTATCATATGTCATTGTTTTATCAAATCGTTGACATGTGTTTGCATTGTTATGGACGTCTCTTCAGTAAATATATACATTTATCTGTTTAATTTCTGAGCACACGAAAAAAGGTTACAGAGGTCTTTTTGTAACAAAATTAAAAAGGAACTTAATTAACTTGAAAATAGCGTTATGGCATGTCGCAAAATATTACTGAGAATATTACTGGACACTTATCTTGATTTTTTTTGGCACAGGTATGGTTCCAGAACCGAAGGTCCAAAGAGAGAAGAATGAAGCAACTGAGTGCCCTTGGCGCAAGAAGGCACGCTTTCTTCCGAAGTCCGAGGAGAATGAGGACTCTAGTGGACCGACTTGAACCTGGAGAACTTATTCCTAACGGCCCGTTTTCTTACTACGGAGGTAAGACTGCGTTTAGTTCTGCAGGTTTATCCTTTTCACACAATGTTGGAACATTTAACACGTCGTTGTCAAACTTAGTTTCCTTTTGTCGCGTTGCCCCAGGAAACCTTTGAAGCGCATTATGCGTAATGGCCAATCGGACAAGGTGACGGGTAATGACAACCCGATGATGTTGTTATAGACGAGGGATGGAGAAATGTTAACTGACTCAGGCACTTTATTAGACGAAACATACAGAACTAAAGGCATATCAAATAAGGGTGTTTTTTGTTAAGGTCACAGGCTGCCAATGCAATACTCATAATTGTATGTTGAAGCAAAGGCCTCTTCGACTTGAGATCACGTTGTGAAAGTGGCATATAGCAAGTGTATATTTAAAAGCACATCGGCTAACTAGTCAAATGAAGCCTTTAGCACAATGTTAAGTGCAGCTGTATGTGCAGGCTATTATCATTAAAGAATGATTTCCTGTTTTGTTATGGGCTTCTAATTCAGTTTCAATAAGTAAGTAATTTATTTAATAGAGGTTAGTTTAGCACTTTGGCGTTTCTTTCTGTACTGGATCTGAATTTGATCATATAGAAAATAAGTGTTTCCAGTCGTTATTTTTGGTGACATTTTTTGTAATAAATGGTGCATTATTTATAGAATCATGTTATGTATTTATTGAAGTATTTATTTAGTTCCCTGCTTTGTTTATTTTATTTATTCAATACAGACCCTTTGTATGGCATGACTATTTTAGTTAATTATAAGTAATGACTGTTTGAGCTCCATTCATGTCATAAATGGCATGTTTTGAGAATAAACAAACAATGAAAATGGTTAATTCAAGCTGGCTATAATTAATGAATAAATGACTAAACTACTAGGAAATAATTCCAATGAGCTTCCTTCCCTTTTATGGAAGCATTTAATTATTTCAGTCGTGTCCTTTATATTCTGCTGCGAAGCTTCCTCCCTGGAACATACTGTGTGGCTGAACTAGGAAATTAGGTCTCAGAAGGTAAAATCACTGATAAAATGCTCTGGTTTTTAATTAATTTCTTGCTAGCGTTGTTCATCCTGCCCAAATACAGTTTCGATTTAAGTCTTACATGCTCTGTGACTAATGTGAGACAGAGAGGCCTTGTGTCTGTGGAACTCCAGGCAATATATTTTAGCGACCGCTGGAACATTCCCTTCCTCCTTTTCTTCACATTCTTAACCCTTACTCTCTCCCCCGTTTGTTAATCTCCAGATTATCAGACTGATTACTACGGTCCTGGTGGGAACTACGACTTCTTCCCGCAGGGGCCCCCATCCTCCCAGGCCCAGACCCCAGTAGACCTCCCATTCGTGCCGTCGTCAGGCCCCACCGGGACCCCCCTCGGGGGCATGGACCATCCCATCCCGGGCCATCATCCGTCCAGCGAGGTCCAGCGCTTCTCCGACATCATGTCCCACCACCCGGGCGACTCGCCCAGCCCGGAGCCCGGCATCCCAGGCCCGCTGCACAGCATGTCTTCAGACGTGTTCGGTCCCAACCCGTCCTTTACCTCGCTCTCGCTCAATGGAAGCGGATACAACAACCACCTGTCACACCCCCCCTCAGAAATGAATGAAGGCACTGTTTGGTAGCTGCCACCCCCTCTCCCTCAAAAACAAACATAGACAAACCCAGTGGAGGGAAAAAAGGATTCGGGGACAACAGAAAAAAGGGGGAGGGAGGGATAGCAGGGACGTCACAGTTTCGTTTGGGCATCCATATTTATTGTTTTTTAAATTTGATTTGAACATTTTTCTTTTTTGCTTATTGTTTTTTTTTTTTTTTGGTGAGAGCTATTCTAAGAAGTGAAGTCAACAGACGCCAGTGTGGTCATAAACATTTGTCTCGATATTGTGGTTATATCCAGTTGCTTCATTTTCTTTTCTTTCGTAATCAGAACATGGACTCAATCACAGAAAAGACTGATTTGTGACTGTTGATCCCTTTTTGGGCTGGTGGCCCCCAGCTCTGTCGTGGTAAAGACCCCAGCGAAAGTCCTAAACCCACCACTGTCCCTCCAGTAACACTCCATGCATCAACAGGAAAAAACCATCACTTGGAGAACAACACTCTGGACTTGAGAAAAAGAAACACCATTAGCTTCTGTCAAATGCTCGACAGCTTTACGGAGAGGAACATCTATGATGGTTGGTCTTGTGCTCACTGGTGATGTAGACCCCCCAGGAAAGAAGGAAGCCGTCAGACTTAATGTACTTATTTGAAAACTCCTCAGACCTCTACGCCTCCAAAGGCTCTGCCATATAGACACTTAAACAATCTTTTTTGACACTAAATATGTTTCTGAAGGCCGGGTGGGGGAGGGGAGGGGGGGAAGCGTTGTTTTTCTCTCTTTCTCTTTATCTGGATATTTTTTTTTGTTTGTGTTCAAGAAATCCACCAAATCCGACGAAGTTGGCCTTCAAAAGGCAAACACTAAAAGAAAAAAAAACGTATGGAGTGTGAACCCTTTATTTAATGGAAGAGAACTTGAAATGTTGCTAAATGAAGTCTACCTTCTAAAAGTATTTTAACAAGGGTCTGAAAGGGACTTAGAACAGTCAACTGTTTACGTAATATATTTAATTCAGGAGTTAAAAAGTATCAACCATGTTTTAGAACCTCTTGATCCAGATAAAAATGTTCCAAGCAACCAACCAAACTTTTGTATTGATTTTATTTATATTGTATGAAGAAAAGAAAAAACAAGTTTGCTGGGGTTGTGGTTCACTGTGCTAGTTTGTACAAGATGTTGTTTACAAAAAAATGTAAAAGGAAAAAAATACAAGTTAAGTAGACAGTTGCCAAATAAAAACATAGCACAAATACTGTAAAAGTGCTTTGCACCATTATCTGCAGTGTTGAGACAAAGTGTAAGTGTTAAAAAATGCTAAGAAGTATTTACTTCTTAATTTTTTAGTCTGCTGAAAAAACACATTCATAAAATTGTTAATATAACATACTTAGACCTACAAGTTTTATTTTTGTGTCTTAAAAAGGAAAAATCCAAACTATTAAAATTGATGGTCAGCAAGCAGCTGCTAACTTTCTTTAAATATCAAACCCTCATGGTATGTCTTTTATTGTCCTAATAAACCTAAGCTTATGTGACCTCCAGTGCATATTAGACCATTCACTGTATAAAGACAACATGTTTAACAAATTTGTGAGTTTTTAATAAAATTAGAAAATATGACATTTGGATTACAAATCTTTTTCATTGGGCAAAATTAGTGATGTATTTCCTTCTTGATTAGCTAACATGAGTTTTTCATTCTATCAGAATTCTTTGTGAGCTCACTTTCATTTCCTCTATGCTCGTCAGCTCTCGATGGCTCTTTGGGATTTTCGATCCAAATACCTCCCCACATCCGACTCTCCCACGGTCTCTTTCGCACAGCGCAGTCAACAGTGTGTCCGCACCATTTGTTTTACATTGCAGTTAAAAGACATTTTCGAGTGTACTTCAACGGAACACTGAAATTGAATTTACGGGCTTTATTCAACACTCAACAGATAGAGTGCCATAGACCCAATTACACGAGAAGATGATACAGATCAAATGATTGGGAGCTCGTCTGGATCTGCCCTACATGATTTCCAGTGCTCTCACGGGAGGATCATTGCTGACCTATTTTCACAATGATTGGGATTGTGTGTGTGGAGGGACACTGTAGATGGTCCTTCATAACAATGGAAACTATTGATGTGTCATGATAATTGCTGAAGAGCGCCATTGTTTTCTGATATATATATATATTTTTCTGTCTGCGGCGCCAGACCTTGGTTTTGTACCTGCCAACATTGGGTTGCTGTGCAATTAAGGGGAGCATGTTTCAGTTGTTTACCAGTGCTTAAATTGATGTCTTAAAAAGAGGTCACTTCCTTCTTCTGAAAACATCTCATGCTGGACCAGCAGGGCTTCTTCCCCCATTTTTACAGAGAAGAAGCTGCACTTCTTTACAAAGTGTGACGGTCTTGCTGAAGAGACACAAAACAACTTGAAAACACATCAGGTCTCTGCAGACCCTACACCAGAGGTCAACATTAGGAACCCTTCTTGACATAATCTTTTAGGTAAATGTGGACTTCTGTATGCATCTCCTCACATTTCTGATTAGATGGATGGTTAGGGGGGAAAAAACAGCACAAACCAGACTATACCAACCCAACTCAACCCAAAAGCTCTGTGAGAAGCAATAGCGCATCTCTAAACTGCCCTGGGGAGAGGCTGAGCAGAGAGAGAGAGAGAGAGAGAGAGAGAGAGAGAGAGAGAGAGAAAGAGAGAGAGAGAAAGACGTGGAGCCTCCTATCTCACAGGGAAAAAAAAAGAGTGAGCAAAAGAGCGAGAGCGAGCAAAAGCAAGAGAGCCTTTATCTGGCAGCGCTGTGTGGTGCAGTCTGAGCGTGCCCAGCCGTCCCTCCACCACGCGGCCGCCGCATAATCCACTATGAATTAATCATGGTCGTGTGCGTTAAACAGGCCTGGCGGGGATCTCCGGTGCCCCCGGGCTTAGCCGCCACGCTGACTCCATGCACCGTGACCCGAGAGGCTGCAGCTCTTTAAATTCAAATTCCATATTGATTGGAGATTGAGTATTGGTTCAGACTGACCTTGTCGACATGTTAAATATAAATGGGGCCTTAAGAGTATTGAATGTTTTTAAATGACGGTTTAAATCTTGAGTGAGAGAATTTAAATAGATCATACACACACACACACACACACACACACACACCTTCTCTAAGGTGGAGGTTGTTTATGTTGGAGGTGAGATGGAGGGGGCCTGCAATATTTTCAGATTTTCAGAAATACATCTTATCTCTGTTAGCATTTGAAAAATCGAAATTGAAAAATGTGAATGGTTTGCATACAAATAGATCAGTATGAACACTGTAAATAATATTTGCCAAATATAGAACAATCTACTGAGAAAGAGAGTCAAAATATCACTCTTTTTCCTCAGACCTTAAAAGACAAAAACACACTAATTTTTCTGTGCTCTGTGAGTGATACATTTGATATATTCATATCATATTCAGCTATATCAGTGCGTTGTTTTAAATAAAAACATGACAATACAGCCAAATCCCATTAACAAGTAATGTTTTACAACAGGTTTGCCCATATAAACACTAAGCTGATATTATTGTCCTTCTATTATATTAAATGTACACCTTTCCGTGGGGAACAGTAAGTGTCTTCACTGCAGAAATGGAATTTTCTGCACATTGACTGACTGCACTCTAGTCTCATACACTCCCATTTGGCAGGTTAGCCACAGAAATGATGTGGTCAACCAGTTATGCTTATTCAGTGCATCAGTGTGCATGTTAAATCTAAACCATTTATCTTTGCCAAGCAGGGTACTTAAATAACACTAATAGCATGCAGGATAACATGCTGGGCACCTCGAGGAGATTGTACATTAGTTATGATTTTTCGCCTGAAGGTGTGTTAAAAGACGCCCTATCAGCGTCAGACAGATAAATGGAAACCTGTATGTATGCAATGCTGGGAAAAAAGGTCAGGTCACATGCACACTGTCTCTGTGACCGTACCGGTGGGTACTGAGGAGGAAACTCAGGCTCTGTTTAGCTAGGTGCCATTTATTCACTCATTCATACACACATTCATTTGCTGTTGATTATCATTTTTAAAGATATACATTTCTATTTATTTCCATTTTTAAAGATATACATTTCCATTTATTTCCATTTTTAAAGATATACATTTCTATTTCTTTCTGGTAATGTATGAGTTTGACTGTTGCTTGGATTTCTTGATGCCGTTGGAGGTTGAATAACTAAATCAAAACATCTCATATCAGAAGGAAGCAAATGGCCTAAAAGTGCCTGGTGCTATTTACAGCAGTAGAATGTCCCATCTATCTTATTTCACAACTCCTGTTCATAGTTTGTCTGTTAATAGTGACGGTGAGAATAGTGATAGTGATGAAAATAATATTCAAACTTTTTGTTGAAAGAGAAACTTGGGGTTATATTGATGAGCACAAAAATAGACAAAAATAGAAAAATAACAGACAATTTGTGGAATAAATGAAGCTGTACCATCTTTCCAATTTAAGTCTCTGTGCTGGTTTAGGAAGCTTTTGACTTAACCTCTGTATGACTACTGACATACATAACCTTATAATCACTGCAAACAGCAGACGTTATAACCAGTCATTGTATCACTGGCCAACTCACAGTCAATTCTTTGTGACCTTGCCTTCTCAAATTCATCACTTGCAGTCTCCTTACTCCTTGTGATACAGAACTATGACAACATGTAATTTGCTTTCTGTACAGAAAAAAACGATGCCATATTTTACTTTTATTAATTTATTGTGTACCTCTATAACAGCTTCCATGAGTTTTATTGATATAGGATCAGAGTTTTGAATTATGCTGTTATAAAGGCTTATAATAACTGTAATATGGCATGTATAGCAAGGTCCAATACATCTCATGCATGGAATGTTAAATGATCACAGTATATCTATGTCCACAGTGACTACAAATCAAACATAATTTGTATGTTCAAACTGTGTGTGTGTTCTCTTACGTACATTTGACCACTTTTAGTTTAAAAGACGATAGGGACATAAAGAGGTCTTGCAATGCATTACCTCAGGTGGGCTTTTATCAATACAAATCAAATAATCAGGCTGAAAATAGTCCGACTAATTTACCAATTTCCATACAACATAAATCTTTAATGCAATTTAACCAGATGAATTTTCTTTCTCCTCTTTTGTGTTTCAGTGTACTCTATTATCCTAACTATCTGATCAGACGAGGAGCACGGAGAAACGTTTAAAGCACTGTTTTGAAAGGACACAACGATAACAGAGACACTCAGCTTGAGGGGAGAATCCAAACCGGGAGAGGTCCTCAGTAGTAAAGGAACTGTGTCATCACTTTGTCACTCTGTCATCAACATGCACACCATCAAAGTGTGCTAATGTAGCCATGGTAATCGCTGCCATGGCTGCTGCTGGGACTTAGCACCCAAACAATATCCTCTGGAAAAGTAACACCGTATTCTGAAAAAAAAGACATCTGCATCAATAGTTATATAGCTTAAAATGAATCCAGTCAGATGCATTTTTTTTATTTCAATATATTTTTTTTAATATTTAATATTTTTCTGTAATGGCATGGATTATTTATGCATATTTGTGAGAATGTATGAAGCATAGCCTAATCGTGAGAGATTGTTGTTTATCACCTTGTTATTGCCCTATTCGGTATCACTATATTTGGGCCCTGCATACCATTTAACCAGGCTTTTCCCTCAGGCTAGTCTGGTCACAATAGGTTAAATGCTTCGATCTCAATTTAAAATTCCCTCAATGCAAACAGGCACTTACTCTTCTCAGCCTGGTCAGCTGTGCGTTTACACATCACATGATCACATTATCACGTGCAAAAGAAAAAAAAAACTTTGTTTAGTATGCAGAGCTGTGTTATAATTGTTTTAGAGCAGGTATTGTGCAGATATCCAAGAGAAAATGGCATCGATGACTGCTTGTGTGCTGAACACACTAGGTGTTTGTTTCACTGCACAGAACAGCATTGTGTGTGTGTGTGTGTGAGTGAGTGTGTGTGTGTGTGTGTGTGTGTGTGTGGGTGTGGGTGTGTGGGTGTGGGTGGGTGTGTGTGTGTGTGTGTGTGTGTGTGTGTGTGTGTGTGTGTGTGTGTGTGTGTGTGTGTGTGTGTGTTGCTGTTGTGTGTGTGTGTGTGTGTTTCTGTTAATCAAAGAAATCCCAGATTATCCAGAGGGAAATATCTGGATCAAAGCAGAGGTTTATTGCAAGAACTTGGATCATGGTTAATCAATTTAAATTCATTAGACAATGAATTTGTTGTGAGGGTGCATGACTGCTGTGTTTATTGGTTCCTGCTTACAATTTGCTGTTAATTAGGACATTATGAAGGGTGGATGTGACTTTAATGCAAGAGTTTATCAGGCTGACCAAAGTCTAACTGACCTGTAAACCCACAGGCTGCCCAGTTACCACTTTCCTATAAATTAGCAGTGGTCTGTGGTAAAAAAAAACTTCCCATTTCCCTCTTCATAGGCTACATTGACAAAGTTTTGGTTCATTTCAGGTGAGAGTAAATTCATGTTATCAGTGTAATTTCCACACCAGTGAGTATTATACACTTAAACACTTTGATGAAGCCTTTATGGGTAGTCTCTTCCTTTGTAGACATACAAAGTTTGCCTTTTAAGTTTCGTCGATCCTTTTGCTTGTCACTGGTGGTTCAGCTATTTAGCAAATTTGTTTTATGTCCTCCTTATCTGCATCATAATGCAAAATTGCATTACTCTTTTTCCTCTGTTCTGTTTTAGGTCTATTATTCCATCTCCCTTGTATTCATAGCGATTTTATTATCTCTGTTTTATGTATAAAAATGGTAACTTAAGAACAAAATGACAGACACTCAATCACTCCTGAGGCCTCTTGTTAACAGAATACCCTAATGAGTTTCATGCTCACCTTATTTCCTGCCCTGTATATTGATCACAGAGTCAGCTGACCGCTATGCTGCTTCCTAGCAACGTCAGAGAGACAGGGGCCTACTGTGACACAGACTGGAGTATCACAGAGCCAAACGGGGCATCAGGGCACTTTACAGACACCACATGCATCCTGGGAACTCTCCACAACTCTGCCTCTCTTCTAAAGGTTACAGCCTCGACAGGTGAGTGTGTGTCAGTATTTGTCAGTGTGTGTCAGTGTGTAAGCCTCGCTCATTGTCTATATAGGTGACAGTATAGTTGCTAGTAGGTTTGGGTGAATGGTGTTGTCCTTCAAAAATGGCTTTGTATCAAGTGGGTCCTGCCGTGTTTAAAGATGTGATGTCCAAATAGTAGGGAAAACATCACATACGTTGTGAATTAGGAGAAATACAAGGTCAAATATAAAGCTTGACACAGAATTTCGATGGACAAAAAACATGCTTTGTGTAAGATAATCACATTGATGAAGCCAAAAATCTACCCTAACTAATCTTTGTTTTTTTGAGTAATAATATCTTCACTCATCAGATAAGACCTCCTCTTAGCATCCCAGCCTTGCATTATCAGGGCCCTGACTGAAGACATGCACTGCAACCCTGAACTTATCTAGACACTAACCGGAGGAGCTGTACGTGAGAATGCAAATGTCCGATTGTCCGATGTCCGTTGGATCGGACATTAAGGCAATCATAGACACGAAGCTATGGACCTCAGTGGTCCTGCAGACTTTTCTTATGTACAGCCCACCTCAGACACGTGTGTCTTGTTCCTTTAGAAAAATCTGCCCCAATATTTTTTTGCCCTTTTTTTAAAAAGAAAAAAAGAAAGAAAGAAAGAAAGAAAAAAAAACATTCTTACCAATTAAAGTAGGCTTGTGCTAGTGCAGCCAAGCAATGCAGCTATTCAATTC
>NC_045160.1:14804120-14814120 GCF_900700415.2 Clupea harengus | reverse complement strand
GAAATTACCAGTGACTGGCTTCTCCTCATTTGCATATTTATTGCGGCGGCGAAAAAAAAAAAAAAGAGGGGGGGAAAAAAGAAAAAAATCTGGCGAATGATTGATGTGGAGCCCGCCATCTGAATCCCAAGCAGCACATTATTACAGAACGGAGAGAGAAATGCCAGCGTACAGTTGATTAAAGCTGAAGACGCTGGGATCAGCAAGCGTTTTTTTTTTCTCCCTATTTTTTCTCTTCTTTCACTTTTTTCTTGTTTCCTCTGCTTTTCTTCATATTTTCAGAGATGGCAGTGTGAGAATTAAAGGCATATTTTAATGGATGTTGACAGGGAGTGAACTAACAAAAGCCCGAGCTGAGGATTTGCTTGAAAAGATTCAATCAGACGTGTTTGCGGGGATTTAATTGCTGGTGGATGGAGGGGAGGCAGGGGTGCGGTGCCGAGAGGGGTGTGTGTGTG
Source organism: Clupea harengus (assembly GCF_900700415.2). Classification (NCBI taxonomy): domain Eukaryota; kingdom Metazoa; phylum Chordata; class Actinopteri; order Clupeiformes; family Clupeidae; genus Clupea; species Clupea harengus. The sequence goes on along the minus strand of NC_045160.1, from coordinate 14,813,662 downwards.
TGTGTGTGAATGAGCGCGATTGTTTCAGAGGTCAGCCGTGCCGACGCTCGCTGTCATTTTGAGCGATAATTTGGAAATGTCCTCTGAGTGATGTAAAAGAGACCACACACACACACACACACACACACACTGATACACAAGTATAGATGAACACACTTTTTAAATGTTACCTTTTTGTTTCAATAGACGAAGGCTGTGGCAGACAGGGTGAATGGATTGCTCCTTGCCCTTGGGATGAGGGTAGAAATCCACACAATAGTGTTGGAACATGCATCACATGTGCACACACACACAAACAACCACTCACACACACACACACACACACACACACACACACACACACACACACACACACACACACACACAAAAGGACCTTTGAAACCATACACGCACACAGACATGCACCAACACACACACAGAGATGTGCAGATGCCCACACACACACACTTTGAAGGTGTTGTCTTGTTTGAGAGTAGAGCCATGGCAGACAGTTTGAATGGATTGTACCATGCCCTTGGGATGGAGGTGGCAATCCATACAACAGTGATGGAGCGCTTGTCTCACACACACACACACACACACACACACACACACACACACACACACACACACACACACACACACACACACACACACACACACACACACACACACACACACACACACTGACATGTACCTTTAAAGTGTCTGCATAGCATTTCAGAGATGTTGGCCACAAGCCACCAGCTTGACTGGATCACCCATTAGACCAGCAGGGAACAAAACAGTCCAGAAAAGTGACGAAGCTTTCCGTGGCCGTGTTTCTTGGTCAAGCCCAAATGTCTGGGCTCTCAATATAATGAGCGTTGGCCAACATTACCCATCAGCCTCCTCAACTCAGAGACAACCAAACATTCACCACCAAGACGGTACTGGAAAGGTACAAGAGGATATAGTCAAAGAAAGGCTAGGCACTGCAAGGCTAATATGAATTCTGGGGCAGAGTAATACACACTACAGCTACAACTCTGCGTGGATTCATCCTTGGGGTTAATATGATGCACTGATTGAAGACAATGATAACAGGAGGAGGAGGAGGAGGAGGAGGAGGAGGAGGAGGTGGGATCATGTTTTTGCTCTCCACATAAAAGGAAACGGTAATCCCACTGCTTACCCAGAGAGGTTGTCCCCACACTGACAGTGAGACAGTGGTGAGATGATGGGGCCGCTGCTGGTGGTGTTGGTGGGGCAGGTTTAGTGGGACTGTGTGTGTGGATGAAGTGGACCAGAGGCTGTTAGATGGAGTGGAGCGGGAGAGAGAGAGAGAGACAGACAGACAGACAGAGAGAGAGAGAGAGAGAGAGAGAAGCAGGACAGCTGGGACAGTGCCTGGAGTCGCGGCCGCTCGCTCCGCCACACAAACTTCCTCAGAAGTGAGCGTCAAAGTCGGATTTGTGCCGGGGAATGCGTGCGCAGCAAATTGGCAGCTACATCAAATTATTCCTGCATTAAGGCCGTGTGGCATAATCCACTGCAGGCCCCGCCGCCCCTCCCCCAACTTGTAACTTTTGTCAACGTAAACTGCAGATTTCATGCTCTGCCATTAATCTGTCGGATTACGGTTGCAGTTCGGGGGGACTTATATTTTAATGAATTCCTCTCCTGGCTTAACTTGGGGTGGGGGGAAAAAGGAAAGAGACAGAGAGTGAGAGAGTGAGAGAGAGAGAGAGAGAGTGAGAGTAGAGAAAGAAACAGAGAAGAAGGGGACCCTGTCCAATGCAGGTTGGCCCCTTTCTCTCTCTCTCTCACTCTCTCTCTCTCTCTCTCTCTCTCTCCCCTACCCCTATTCTCTCTTTCTCCCCCCCCCCCCCCCCACCCCCTGCCTCCTGGCATCAGTGTGTGAGTGCTCCCTGCTGTCGGCCCCCTCACGGGCACTGGAGAGCTGTCACGCTGGGGACCGGCGCCTCGCCCCACGCCACCGACACCTTCCCGTGCCGAGGTGCCAGCGCCAGCGCAGCGCAATAAATTGAATGTCTCCGGGAGCAGCATTTGTAAAACAAGTCAAATAATGAATTATTCTTACCATCTTACTTATTCTTACTATCAACTGCACCCCACCACACTCCCCCACCACACAACATGCACCAAACCCACTGCTACTGCGCCTATCTGCAGTCTTGTTGCGATTTGTTCTTTGTTGCCTCTCTCCATCCATCTCTCTCTTTCGCTCTCTTCATCTCTCCCTCCTTTCCCCCTGCCATCTTTATCTGCCTTGCCATCTCTCTTCCCTCTCTCTGGCTCTCTCTATCTTTGTGCTGTCACTGCACACGGCACAGACCCTGACGTGTCGCCGCCACTATCTCTGTGTCGGTGGGGTGTACCACTCTGCTCTCCTCTCCTCTCCTCTCCTCTCCTCTCCTCTCTTCTCCTCTCCTCTCTTCTTGGTGTTGCGTTTATTTTGCTCTCCTCTCTGAAGGGAGGACCCCAGTGTTTAGACAGACTAATGAAAGATGTCTCGGAGAGCAGGGCCCTAAATGACAGTGACATGGCTGTCACCACTGAAGAATGATACAGCCCGGGAAAGGGAGGGATTCATCGCAGGGGAACCATGCAGGTGCGGCCGAATCCATTCTCTCCATCCCTCAATGGCTCGCTCTCATTCTTCCTTCTTTCTTTGCCTCCCTCTCTCACTTGCACTCTCGATTTCTCTCTCTCACTCTCTCTCACTCTCTCTATCTCTCCCTTCCCCATTCTTTCTCACAATTGGTGTCAGTGTCTGTGGTATTGACATTCATGTGGTGGGATTGCGCAGACACGCTCGGTTTGGAGCTGCGCGCATCACAACATGCCGAGTAGGCGTGAGCTAAGAGCTCTGGAGTGCTGGGCAGTTACAAAAAAAAAGGTTCCTGTATTCCTGGGCTTTCTGAGCCGCTCCACGGAACCGTGCCGGAACCGGTCGGCACACAAAAGCCCCTGCTGGAGAACTCAGGCTGAGGAGGAGGGGGGGTGGGGGGCGGTTGGGAAGAGCCGATTCCGCTGGAGGCCAGTGCAAATTTGCATGGAACAAGTCTGACTACTTAATTCCACTTTGATCTTCATTTCCTGAAGAGGGGATTGTCTGCCGCTCCATCCTGTGGAAATACTTCTGTGTGTGTGCATGCATTCATGTGTGTGAGAGAGAGAGAGAGAGAGAGAGAGAGAGAGAGAGAAAGAGTTAGTGTTTGTGTATCTGTGTGTGTGTGTGCATGTGTGTATGTGTGTATGTGTGTGCTAGTGTGAGAATACGCGCATGTGTGAGAGAGAGAGTCAGTTAGCATGTGTGTGTGTGTGCATGTGTGTGTGTGTGGGGGGGGGGGGGGGGGAGTCCACATAGTGCATCATCCTCCATGCAACTAATACTTACATTACTATTTCTCTCTTCTCTGTTTCTCTCTCCTTCTCTGTCTCTCTACCCCCCCCCCCCTCATACAAACACACATGCTTTGACTGTGACAAGCTGTAATGTCTTTTTTCAAGGACGTGCATCTGCGGCACATCATCTGAATAAGACTTTGAGTCACTATGGCCTCACCGAGCTTAAGCCAGAGGAGGGGCTCCTGAATCCTGTTTTAATAGTTTAACACCAGACAATAATGCAACAGAGAACATCCAGTCCTCACGGCGCAGCTCTGAAGATCCTGTCAGATTCACCGTATTCAAAACCAGTCACGAAACACACACACACACACACACACACACACACACACACAGGCACATGCACACACACACACGCGCACGAACACACTCCACGGGATACGTAGGCACCCACTGTGACACTGCAGTTCAGCATTCCCAAGGGGATCGTCTTGTTTGAAATGAATTCAAAAACAGCATGGATGAAGTACGGGGGAGGATGTTTGACAGAAGATGGCAGATTTGTTTGTAGGTCTATGTCAGATGTGGAGTGGAGTTCAACAGATGCCATTGCTCCATTGATTTACATTATAAATTGACCTGATCTATTTCATCTGATTAATATTGATATAATAATATTGATAGCTCAATATTAACTGATAATTATTAACTGACCTTTAATTCCAAAGTGCCCAACAACTTCATAAACAACAATAATACCTAATACAAGACCTTTTACAAATCTGGCACACAAGTCAGTTCAAATGGTTTGATGCAGTCAGAGGATTTTCCACCTCAGCCAATAAAAATGGACTTTTAGACGTCATCCTCAGTTGCTAATCTGACTTAAGATAGCCAATCACATCTCATCTAAACTTTCTGAACCAAATCACCCCCTCTCAGCTCATACTGCAGCTTCATCCCCTGACTCAGCCACATCCCCCATCACAGCCCTGCTCAGCCCAGAGAGCAAGAAGCAGGACTTTACAGTACCCATAGCAGGAGAAGAGGAAGAGGAAGAAGAAGAAGAAAAAGGGGGATCTCATTCCCCTGGGCTGTACAGTGCAGGGCTCCCTGGAAGGCCCCGGTAGCACCAGCGGCAGCAGTGCTGTCACAGCCAGCCCCTTCTCCTCCCTGCCCTGCCCAGGGCCCGATTCATTACCACGCGGAGCAGGAGTATTAAGATATGGCCGCATTAACAAAGTTGTCCTGTATCTTAATTGAATCTAGCCCACAAGTGAGCGGCATCTGGATTATGTTTACCTGAAATATAAGCAGCTCGGCGTGCTGGAACATGGGCCCACTGATAAAACACTGGGTTATTCATCCCAATCCTAATCCTGACTGTAATTTGTTCCCGATGGATGTATCTGCGCGATGTAAGCTCCCGATTGGTTTTTAAAAACGGGGGCATTTGCAGGTAGGTTAATGTATTACAAGGTGCTGGGCTCCCAGACCGGGTTTTTGCAGTCCATTTTTTTCTGTCCCCAGCACCACACACATAGACACACACACACACACACACACACACACACACACACACACACACACACACACACACACACACACATAGCCAGAGATAGGGCCAGTGCTTATCCAGATGGAGAAGCTATCAGTATCCAACTGCTCCTCAAGTCTGTGGGTGCAAAGCTCAGCACCTCCATTTATTTTGTTCTCCTCTCTCTTCCCCACCACCAGTTTTTAAAATGTCCAGCACACTCTGGGAAAGTACTAATTTATTTATACGTTTGCCAAAATAATAATAATAATAAAAAAAAAAATCATCACGTATCTGCCACTTGTGTGACCGTGCTTCTTGGTCCACATTAAGCCAATAGTGATGATGGAGAGGGCTGGTGGGGGCGGGGTGGGGGGCTAAAAAAGGTGCCAGCCAGGCCCAGACTAATCACCTTGCTCAAGGGCACAGTCCACACAGGAGACGGCTTTGGACCCGCCACTCTGGACCCGTGGGCAGTAGTCAGGTGCGTGCCGGGGTGTGGGGGGCGAGCCGCCCCGCGGGGACCGGGTCCACATGAGGGATGGCTGCGTGTGGCCGTGAGCGGCAGAGGTTAAGGTGCCCTGCCCTTTCTGTCCTTCATGGGTTGCCGTACATCTGCTTGGAAATGAGCTACAGTGAGAAACAGAGGAGAGGGGAGGGAGTGGGGGTAGTCGTGGGCTGCGGGAGGAGTTGGGGTGGAGGGGGGGTGCTAACTAAGAGCCGATGCCCACCGCGCCAGTCTTGCATGGATTGCTAATGTGTCTGACTTGTGTGTGTACGTGTGTGTGTGTGTGAACGTGTGTGTGTGTGTGTGTGTGTGTGTGTGTGTTTGTGTGTGTGTGTGTGTGTACGTGTGTGTGTGTGTGTACGTGTGTGTATGTGTACGTGTGTGTACGTGCGTGTGTGTGTGTGTGTGTGTGTGTGTGTGTGTGTGTGTGCCCGGGTGCAGGATTAGAGCTGGGAGGGGGCAGGGATGGGGGGACTGAGTAGGTGGGGGATGGGCTCCTTACCTGCAGGCCACCATCCTTGGGAACGAGTCTGCATGCCGGTCATAAATCACGGCTCACTGGCATACACACACACACACACACACACACACACACACACACACACACACACACACATACACACACACACATACACACACACACACACACACACATTCACTTACATGTTCACACACGTGCACGCACAAACACAGTCTTACATGGACACAAACACACACAAACACACACAGGTAGGGATGTGAGTTTCTTGAAGAGTGGGTCCTGCTGAGATGAGTTGCTTAGCCTGTGTGCCTCTGCTTCAACAGAATAGCTTCAAATACAGAGTGTTAATTAAGCGCCCCTATCCTCCCTGCCTGCCTCCCTGCCTGCCTGCCCGCCTGCCCACTGTTTGGACTACTATATCTGTGTGTGTGTATGCCTGTGTGTTTGGCTTGTGCTATTTCTGTGTCCATATGGTCACTTGTGAGACACTCCCTGCGTGTGCATATTTACGTATGTTAGTAGGATTGTAAGGCGTATACGTTTGTGTTTGTGTTGAAGCACACAACTTTATGTGTGTGGCCGGTGTGTGTAAGAGAATGTGTGTGTGTGTGTGTGTGTGTGTGTGTGTGTGTGTGTGTGTGTGTAGGGCACCACAAGCCCCTGAGGGGCCACGTGGAGCCGGCTGGGCCATCGGTGTCGGCCATGTTCCCCCCGGACAGCGCCAGCCGCTCGGCGGCCCCTCTCTCGCCCCTCTCTCCCCTCTCGGCCCTCTCGGTGTGCCCCTGCTCGCCCGGAACAGATGCTGGGAGTGCGGCACGCGCCAGCGCAGGGGGGAGAGGGTTAATTGGGGTAGTGGTGGGGGTTAATTTCAATTAAAATTTCAACTAATGGAGGTCAGCCCAGTGTCTGCAAACACCTGATTAAAACAAATGGTCCTGCCAGTCAAAACTTTATCTTGGTCACCCCCCGGCGGATCGGCCCGGTGTGGAGCCGGAGGAGAAGGAGGAGGTGGAGGGGGAGAGCAGGAGAGGAGCTGACTAATGGGGGGGACACTTGTTAGCGCATCTGCTGGGAAGGAGGGTGTGGGATCTGTTTACTTGTGTGAGTGTGTGTGTGTGTGTGTGTGTGTGTGGCTGGCACAGAGAGTGTGTGTATGTGAGAGTGTTAGAGTGAGTGAGTGTGAATCAGATTCCTCTCTCTCGGATACCCCTCTCGCTCATGCCCGCTGTGCCGACTGCTGGTTGCCGTGTGCTCTGCCACGCGTTGCCATGCCGGCTCCCCAACATCTGGCACTTCCCTCCAGGAGGGCAGCGGGCGTGGCGCCCCGCCGCGGCTAAATATGGCGCAGGGTTACGCCACGCTCCCTAATCACTTAGCCGCTGTCTGCCAGCGTCGCCCCTGCCTCGTACATCACCGCCGACATCTGCACCGCCGCCGGCTAAACCTCTCTCTCTCCTTCCCCTCTTTCTATCCATTTTCTTCTCTATATCACTCTCCTTCTCTCCCTCTGCTTTTCTCTCCTTCTGTCTCTCTTTCTCTCTGTTACCGGATTCTTTGCTCTCTGCTCTCAACGTAATTCTCCTCATTCTTATTTCTTTGCAGTTTCTTTTGCCATGTCTGTTTCTTTCCCTCTGTATCCTTCAGTCAGTCTTTCTCTCTTTCTCTCTCACACTCTCCTCTCTCTCTCTCTCTCTCTCTCTCTCTGTCTCTCTCTCTCTCTATCCCTGTGGGTGTTCTTCCCCACAGCTATCAAAATCAATGTGAATTTCGTTGGAATTGTATTTGTATAGCAGAGAGGGTTGCCATTGTGGCATGTAGCAGGCTTCTTTGAATGGCTGACCTGCTCAGATGGCCCTGCAGGCAAACAGTAGGCAGAGTGGCATTGACTGTTCACGCTGTGGCCTTGGTGTTCCACAGAGAACCAACACACAGGATGTTAGCGCCCAGTGATAAAATACCCACAGTGCAACTGTACCTCAGGCCGGTTTGCTTCTCTTTCACTGATGGTGGATAAAATGAAGGATATAATGGATAATAATTTGAACGCATATTTGACATTTGACATGATTTTGAAATTGGATGTCTGGTCATATGAATGGATGACTTTAAGAGTATTTTGAATGCTTGAGTTCAACACTTCAACAGCTGAGACGTGAATTTGTGTTCAGGAAATCTGAAGGTGCTTCTTTCTGTACAAATATTTGTTATTTAAAATGCATGTGTATAAATGTAAATGTAAGTAACATGTATAAACAAACATTTGTTAAGCAAATGTAGAACTAAAGTATTTGTGGGTTCCCTTGTGTTTATAGTGGAAACAAGAGAGATTCAGTTTATTCTGTTTATGAATATTATGGTGTATTATAATGTGTGTGTGTATCTATATAAAACAGAGAGAGAGAGAGAGAGAGAGAGAGAGGGAGAGAGAGGGAGAGAGAGAGGGAGAGGGAACGTTGTATATGACTGTGTTTTCAAGGACCTACAATCTTGGTTGTATGTGTGAGCATGTGGATGTGCTTGAGATCTTGAGTGTGTGTGCACACGTATGTTTGTGTGTCAGCATTTGCATCGGTGTGCGCACAATCATCATGCATATGTGTGCCTCTGTATTTGCATAAGTAATACACGTGTGTGTGTGTGTGTGTGTATGATCAAACATGCAGTTTTTGTCTGCATGTACTATATGTCCCCATGTGTGTGTCCTCATCCACATGTATACATGTGTGTGTGTGTGTGTGTGGGTGTGTGTGTTTGTGTGTGTGTGTAGCCCCACTGTCCTCCTAGCAGCCCTCTGTGTGCTGTCTCCGCTGCCTGGTGCCTGCATGAAGCGGCAGCTTTATTGTGCTTGGCCCTGGGCTAGCCTGTTTACGGAGCACGCCACCTCGCCTGGCTTTACAATGTCGCGAATGTGTGTAGAGGCGGATTTGGAGCTTGTATTTAGCTGGCAGGAGTGACGGTGATGAAGTAGCGGTGATAAACTGATAGATTGGCTGCCAGTGAGATTTTGGGAATGGGTCAGATAAACATGGCAGTGGAAACGCGAGCTGTGTTCGGGCGATAATAAACTTGTCGTTCTCCGGGTGCATTAGGCTCCAGACCTGAGGAAATTGCTGGGAAGGTGGGGAGGGGAGGAGAGCGAGAGCGAGAGAGAGAGAGATAGAGAAAGAGAGAGAGCGAGAGAGAGAGAGAGAGAGAGAGAGAGAGAGAGAGAGAGAAGAGAGAAGAGAGATGGGAGGTGGGGAGAGCGAGAGAGGGAGGTGAGACAGAGGGAAAGAGATGGTGTGTGTTACTCAAGGAATGGTGTTCGGCTCTGGAACACAGCCATGCTGCCACGGCGACGGTTTGAGGGTAGCCCCGGAGACTGATGGGAGTTTAGATGCTCGGCTCACAAATCATTAACCGATGGCCTGCTTCTAAAGTAGATATGAGAAAGGATGCTTCCCCCCCCCCCTGCTCTCTCTCTCTCTCCTTCAAGAATGTGGGAGAGGTTAAAGGAAGCTCCATTACACACACACTCTCCCAACCGTGTAGGAAGTTGTCCTGGGATCTCTTTGCTGTGACATCTTCCAGAGTTTAAAAAAAAAAAATGCTGGAAGTTGCGTAAAAGAATGCATATTCTTCTCTGCCCCCACCGTTGAACATTGAAATTTCCTTCATTGTCTTTTCTTGGCTATCATCCCCAC
>NC_045160.1:14781620-14799120 GCF_900700415.2 Clupea harengus | reverse complement strand
ATCCAGTGAAAGCGGTTCGTTTCCAGCATACGGTTGAAATGCATCCACTTAGCAGGCTAGCATCCCACTCAAAGCTCCACAGTCTGAACACATCCAATAGATACAACCTGTATCCACCTCAATCTGGCTATTGTACACCATTCATTGCATTCAAGTGCATTATCATACAAATAGTAATATTATATGAAGGTATATTATGACCAGTTTCCAATAACTACAAATATATTCATATGGCATATTTCTCATATTTCTCCCCTCTCTTCATTGAACACTCATGCGCCCTTCTCTCACAGAGCTCCTGGATAGAGTTCCCTCTGTATCTGGCAAGGCTTGGTATTTCCTGCCTGAAAAATTAGTCCTCTGCTGGGAAGTTTCATAACAAACATGATCTATTGAATACAAATTAGGCCTGTAATATATTCATAAATCATGCCTGCTGGCAGGGCTTTTAATTCATTTTGATTAATAGTGACGTGAGCGAGAGATACGCAGTAGTGTGCGGAGGTCTGCTTTTGTCCTGGATAGTTCACATCTTTTCCAGGGAAACCGCAGAGGGAGTACATCACATCACACTCACAAGCCCCTTATTACACCAAAAACACACACAGGCACACACACACACACACACATACACACGCACCACTGAAAACACAAATGCACATATACACTCCACTGAAAACACACACATACACACGCACGCACAAAGCGTCTCGTGGACGAATGACGATCACACAACAATGACGGGCTGGAGCGACGCATCCGCGGCTGGCCTGACCTCCTTTCAGCCGGCCGCCACGCAGGACTACAAGCGGTCGCTTGAGTGGACTTTTGTTCAAACGAGCACCTCTCATTACTCTCTCGCGCGGCGCTCCCATTCAAAACAGGGGAGCATCAATATCTGTCTGTGCGAACACGCCGCGTCCACTCCATCACATCAAAGGCTGCGGGGGCCAATTCAACACAAATACAGCCGACATGTGTCTGTGTGGGTGTATATACCAGTATATATATATATGTGTGTGTGTGTGTGTGTGTATTCATGCATGTCTGGGCGCCTGCACTTATGTGTTTCAAGCCGTGTGAGTGTGTGCTTGTGCTCTTTTGTGTCTTTCACATACCTATATGCACTCATATATCTATGTATGTATGTATGTGTGTGTGTGTGTGTGTGCGTGTGTGTGTGCGTGTGTGTGTGTGTGTGTGTGTGTGTGTGTGTGTGTGTGCATGTGCGTGCGTCTGTTTACACTAGTTGATGAAAATGACATAGATGACATCAATATCTGTCTCTTAAAAGGCAGCCGCCAATGTCTTTCTCAGCTCGGTGTGGAAGAGGAGCAGAAAGAAAAAAAGACACTCTCTTTTCACTTGACATTTGCCTGCCTCCACGCTTCCTTCCACATCCATTTTGTTTCATGTATTGTAATGGTGACATATTTCTCCCGGCGGGGAGGAGGAGACACACCCGTCTCCACCCCGCTGAAGGTTGATGTGACAGTCTCTCTCCAGGTTAGGGGCAGGCCGCCAACCTCATCATATTAAATAAGGCCAATATTATACTTAGCGCCGGAGTTTTACTGCGTGGTCATTAAGCTCTCTCATTACTCTTTTATGGGAGGTCGGGTGAGTTTGGGCCGGGGTGAGCCTGGGAGGTGTGTGTGTGTGTGTGAGAGAGAGTGTGAAAGAAAGAGAGAGAGTGTATTAGTGTCCGTGCATGTGTGTGTGTGTGTGTGTGTGTGTGTGTGTGTGTGTGTGTGTGTGTGTGAAAGTGTGAAAGTGTGTGTGTGAAAGTGTGCGTGTGTATGACTGTGTGGACCTATATGAAAGAGAAAGTGTGGATGACTGTGTGCTTTTGTGTAGGAGGGATGGCGTGTGTATCCAAGGTTGTGTATGTGTGTGTGTGTGTGTGTGTGTGTGTGTGTGTGTGTGTGTGTGTGTGTGTGTGTGTGTGAGACTGAGTATTGACCCCACAATTCTGACCCTGAGCTCATCCCCAAAACTGACACACTTTGTTTGATAGGCAGCAGATGCCTCTCTCTCTCTCTCTCTCTGTCCCCCTCTCTCTCTCTCTCTCTACTACAGATGGAGACGCGCATACATCATCATTAAACATGTCCCTTCACAAGGTCAAGGGTGAAGTCCAGGGCCTGCCTCCTTCGTTCACAACCGCTAAGGACAAAAGAGGCACTTTGAAGAGCTACAGCTAGCCTACCTGCCCAAAACCCTGCAGCAATTACCCTTTAGAGGCCCATGCTGAGAAGAGCTCCTGGATGGACTTTTGCTCAAGCAGACCCTGGATCAGTGGGAGGTGGGCGTGAACCAGCACAATGATTGATTTAAGGGGAGCTGGCCAGCAGTGGCCGTGACCGGCCCCCCAGTGGTGAGACGGTAGAGACGGAGAAGTGTCCCCAGTCTCTGTGGCCTCCGAGACAAAGCAAAGGAGGAACGTGGGGGACAGTCTGGACACTCTGACCTTCCAGTGCAAGACGGACGAGGCAGGGACAAAACGCTCCAACTGTTCATGGTGATTACATGTTCCACGTCTTTGGAAAACATTAGAATAACTCTTATGAGTCAGAATAAATCAATATCTCATCTTTGAGGAGAACTGGTATTTATGGCTTTTCAGCCACAACATGCCGCACAGACACACAGACACACAGAACCACACACACACACAAACAAACACACACACACACACACACACACACACACACACACATACACACAAACACACACACACACACACACAGAGACACACAAAAACAAGCTGATTAAGTGAGTCTTGTTTTTTTTTCCAGCAGAGGGAGGGAGATGCACTGACCAATTAAGCCAAAATGACATTTGCGGGGCAATTGTGCGTTACCAGGCAGCGTCCGAGGCTCAGCTGGAGTGAGATATGGGATGTCATCGTGGTTGGCGTGCCAACCAGGCTGCTTCAGACAGGGCCAATAACCCACATTCAGCATTCGGAGCCAGCAGAGGGTGACCTAACCTTCCCCAGCCATGCGTGCCCGGCCCTGGGGCCTCATTTGCATGCCGATCGATAAACTACAGTAATAATTGTGATCTATTGCGCTAACATTAAAGTAGCCGCTGACCTTTCAGCTGAAGGGAGCCAAGCCTAGTGACCTTTTTTTTTTTTTGGGGTGGGGGGGTGTTGTTGAGAATGGATGCTGTCTTACCCTACCACACACACACACACACACACACACACACACACACACACATACACACTTATGGGGACACACGAACATAAAGGGACACAAATACATCACATATACAGAGACACACCATTCCCCCCATCAGCCCCCTCTCCACACACACAACAAACACACACACACATGCAGACATCCGTACACACACACACACACACACACACACACACACACACACACACACCTCTCACCAGGGGGGGTTTATGGCCACTGACACGGCCTGCTGGCCCTATGAATGTTAATGCCCAGTCAAAAGAGCCATGGGACATGGGGCCAGGGACTCTGGGCCTCAGTGCACGAGGGATATCAGGGTGCTTCGCATCACTGCCAGAATCGCACACACACACATACACACACACACAGGCCACTTTTAAACACATGGTCAGACACGAACACGCACACACACCAAGTAACCATCACATCAGAGATATTCCTGATGTGAGAGCGATTCCGGCTTCGTGTTTTTTTTTTCTTTCTCTCTTTTCTCTCCCTCTATCGTTCTTTTTTGCCCTCTGTCAGATAGCCCCACGGCTGTGGGGATCTGTTGACAAGATGCAGGAAAGAGATTGAGGACGCCCGCTTGTCGGCACTCCGCCCCGAAGGCACATGTCATTGGCGGAGAGCTCCAGGGCCTCAGCACTCCTTTCACTCTCTCTCTCCCTCAGTCTTTCTTTCTTTCTTTCCTTCTTTCTCTGTCTCTCCCTCCCTCTCTTTTCATCTGTCATCTTTGATCCCTCCCTCCCTGCCTCCCCTTCTCGCTCCCTCCCTCCCTCCCTCCCTCCTTCCCCTCCTCTCGCTCTGTATTCTGGGGGACGCGGTGTGCCGCGCTCTTTTGGAATAAGAATGCATGCATTATTTGATAATCAGAGTTTATTGTAATCCTTGACCCTGGCCCTGCATCTCAAACAGGGATTGGGGATTAGAGCTCTTCCCTGGCCCGTCTGACAGGCTGACTCCTGCCTCCTCAGGGCAGCACTTCTCTGGCTTCAGTGGAGCGAGCAGACGGGGGGTAGTGGGGATGGGGAGGGGGGGGGGGGGGGGGGGGACGGAGCAGCCTGCCACGATTATGGAAAAGAGACGCTGGACGCGCGACGGGCGTTAATGCGCCCGCGACACTCGGCGCGCTGCGCACACACCTGCTGACTGGCTGGATGTGTGTGCTCACACACACACACACACACGCACCACACACACACACACACACACACAGAGACAGACATACACACACGGGTGTGCCTGCACACACATATACACATATGCGCATACACACACACAGACGGAGACACACTTCCAAGCTTACACTGGACAAACAGAAATGTATTTAAACAACGCACACATACAAAGACAACGGCATGCACACGCACACAAAATTTGTACGCACAGAATAACACACACACATTGCAAAATAGCATGCCATCTGGGGAACCCTGTTGTTCCACACATTCATATAATTGTATAAAGCAACTTTTGAATGTTATCACCAATCACACAATGCACCGATGGAAATAGCAAGAGAACAGGACACTGTGGTTCTTGTGACTGGTGATTGCAGTGCGCACTGTTAGCACTTCTGGTCCTGCAGTGGTTAACAGTGAACACTGGTACTGCGGGTGGACCTCTCAGGGAGGAGGCCGTGTCTGTGTGTCTTCCATCCTGCCTGCCGTCTGGACAGAGAGAGCTGGTGGCGAAGGAGGGCAGTGGAGGAGGAGGCAGGGCAGAGCTGAGGCGAGGCGAGGCGAGGCGAGGGGAGGCGAGGCAAGGCAAGGCGCCCGTACGAAGCCCGGAGCCCTGGGGGCCTGGGGAGCGGAGAGCTGCTGCATTGGCAGAAATATCTCCTGTGTGCAGGAGAGCCCTCAGGGCTACGGCAGCTCTGCCGGTGCCTTCCAGGGCAGGAGCACAGAGATGACAGCATGGGGGGAGAGAATGGAGAGAGATAAAATGAGAAAGAGAGAGGGAGAGGGAGAGAGAAAAAGAGAGGACGAGATGGAGAGCATGGCGAGAGAGAAAGAGGGGGATAGTGAGAGAGAGAGAAGGAGGGGGAGGAAAGATGGTGGAAAAGGTACATAAACTCTGTGCAGGGAGGGACATCACAACCTGAGTCAAAAGTTACTTCTGTTGATATAATATGCACACACACTGTGTGTGTGTGTGTGTGTGTGTGTGTGTGTGTGTGTGTTTGTGTTTGTTTCTGCAGGTGTAAGGGAAGCTAGGGTGCACTAGCCAGACTGCTGTGCTGCAGTCTGTGAAGGGTCAGTGAGCTCAGTATGTTATTTACAACCGCAGGCTTTAAGACTGTGTGTAGGCCTGAAAGCCCTTGAACTGACCTCAGTGATGCACAGAGAAAGAGGGAGAGGGGGGGGAGGGGGGAGAAAGAGTGCTAGAAAGAAAAAGACGGGAAAATGAGAGTGTGAGAGAAAAGAAAAGAACAGCGAGAAAAAGAAAGAGAGAATGGACCACATGACCAGTTATTGGCAAGCATTCAGAAACAACATCAAGGTCTCAGGCATAAACAGGTCTTTGTCGTAAGCCCCTGTTGTTGTCGTAAGCCCCACCTTTGTCACCTTGTCCTCACACAAACACACACACACAAACACACACACACATACACACACACACAGACACATACATAAACACACACATATACACACACACACAAACACACACACACAAACATCGCAACTCGCCATTCATTGCCAAGCTCAGAGGCTCATCGACTACAGAGAGCGAAACTTGCCCGCAACGCTTTGTCACCTCAACACCGGGCCGCAAACGAGACAAGAAAAATTGCAGCTACACGCCTATCGGTGGCCCGGAAATATCTTCCACCGCCGACACCAAAAAAAAAAAGAGAAAGAAACACAGCCAAATGATTTGCTTTTTAATAAATGGTTTAAGTGCCTAATGAGAGGCGCTGCCTCTGGAGGCATCCCTCCATTCAGTCGTTCATTCATTCTCTCAATTTCCCATCCCTCGTTCTTTTCACCCCACCGCTCTCTTGTGTTAATTGCGTACATTAGAAACAGTGAAAAGGCAGGTAAACTCCCCTCATTTTCCCTGGGTTTCAGAAGGGGGGGGGGGGGGGGGGGGTTGGTGAGAGGGGTTGTAGTCTCGCAGTGGGAGGCATGCAAAACTAACTCATAACGCAAATAGCTGTGAAAGGGACCTTTAAGCTATATGGGCATTAATTGAAAATCAGTAATGTGCATTTGCAGGTATGGCACTGTCCCACCATTAGCAGCAAGCACAGCCTACAGCTCTCGCGACTCGAGGGAACCCAGCATTTAGGGTAAATGAAACACACACATATGCACAAAGATATAAAGCATGCACACACACACACACACACACACACGTTCAAAAAGACAAATCAATAAGGAAAAACAAATATGAACATATAGAACACACACATACTGTACAGTCATATACATACACAGGCACAGGCACAGGCACACTCATGCACACACAAACACCCTAACACACACATAGACACACACAAATGCATACATACAACATAAATTACTTTTTTTCTTGCTATCCTTCTGAAATGACAAATATGGAATAAATTGATTGTTCAGTATCAGTGACATCCCATCAAGTGATCACAGACATGTCTCCCATACATTTCAAATTAGTTATTTTCCCCCCACACTGTTGACGGCTTTGAGAATGTGAGTTAATTAGTGCTTAATAACGTAGCACAGGGCAGGCGAGTGAGAGGGTGTCACTCTATTACTCCTGACAAATGTCAAAATAGAATCCTATTGGTTTCTAGTGCCTGCTAACATTAATGTGTACATTCAAAAGCCCATTTTGTTTCTAATACTCCTGTCCCTGTTTGGTTGTATGTGCCCTCCGAGCAGGAACCACAAATGTACAACACTGCCATCTAGTGGTAATTCCATTTAAAATCAATGCCCATCAAAAACCTCAAGAGTGGACACACATGCAGTAACCCTACAAGCTAAACACAAAGAAAACTGTCACACATCATATATGTATGCATTCTAATATGTCATCAGTTATTTAACCTTTTAAACATTCCTCTCACACTAGACTTCCTTTGAGGCAAATACTGATCTTCCACAACCCGTCACATCTGGAGCAGAGGGCAGCACCTGTGCAGCAGAGAAAAACAGAAACACACAATGGGAGGGGGCAAATTTGCAGTAGCTTGGTCAAGAAACGGTCAAGTGAACCACAGCCCCGTTCTCCTCCTGCCCATTCTCTCTCTCTCTCTCTCTCTCTCTCTCTCTCTCTTTCCCTCTCTCTCTCTCCTCTCTCTCAGCCTAGCATTAGGCAGAGTGCTGCTGGAAGAGAGAGAGAGGGGAAAAAAAAGTTTTTAATTAAAGCCTACATGAGTTCACGGCTGACCCCACCGCCTGCCTCTTACTTTACCTGCAGTGTCTGCACGCTCCCCCTCCCCACCCCCCACCCCATAATTGCAGGCCAGCGGACGGGCCGGAGCGAGCGGGCAGTAGGGCTCTGGATCGTGACTAATACCCAATCCAGAGCTCCAGAGAGCGGGGGGCCTGCGCTTAATGGGATTGGGTATGGAGGGCTGAGACCGCAGGGTGCGACTGTCTCAGGCCACTGGCCCGGCTGAGGTCGCCGGCGGAGAGCTGAGTGGGGGCGGGGGGGGGGTTGGCAGGGACATGGGGAAGAGGATAGAGGGACATTGGTGGGGTGGGTGGCAGGGTTCTGCAGCCACAGACACAGCACAGCACAGGGGATTGGAAACACAACGGAGGCCGTTTCAAATCTGCAGGATTAATGAAGTACCAGTTCCTCAAGAGTCTCCAGTGTGGTTCCCAGTGTGGAATGGGAATCGCGGGCCCTGCTGGGCCTAATGGTCCCCTACTATTTCAGTGGGGGAGAGGCACTAGTCGTCTGGATTTCAGATGATTTTTTCTTTGAGAGTATTTTCTGACATTTAAGTATTCTTTAAACGAAACAGCTGAGGACACCCCAAATTGCG
The DNA here is from genome assembly GCF_900700415.2 of Clupea harengus. NCBI lineage: Eukaryota > Metazoa > Chordata > Actinopteri > Clupeiformes > Clupeidae > Clupea > Clupea harengus. Next base: position 14,790,930 of record NC_045160.1, on the reverse strand, counting down.
CAGCATTAAGTCAGCATTAAGTTGTGTCCCCTAACAAGTGACGCAAACGGTCAACAAGGACAGAGGGTAATGTCTTCACTCTACAGAGCTGCTGAGCCTGCAAACTCCAACTGCGAGTTCTATGAAATTCTATCATCTACCCTCTCTAGATTACGAGCAGCGTTCATAACCGATCCAAGTGGTTGCCACTCAGAAAAAGCCCCATCTGCCGAGACAACCCATCTCCCGACGTACCCCTCAGGGAGCCTCTCCCAGCATCCCTCTCCCTCGTGGAGGCTGAGTTTACGTCTGTGATTCCTATGTGTTCTTGTATGGGTGGATATTAGGATGGAATAAAGCATGTGGACACCCCTCCAGCCCTGAGCCTCCACAGAGCGGGACTCAGTGGGTTCCTGTTCCTTCCTCCTACCCCACTACCTCCTACCCCAATACCCCCCTCTGGGGGCCGGGGGAGCCGCTGACTATGGTGGGGCTGTGGAGGGGCAGCTCAGAATGAAATAGAAAAACAGAAATCAATTTTATTTCTAGCGTACTGAGTGGCCAGAGGAGCAGAGACAGACAGAAGATCCAGACATTCATCACACACACAAACACACACACTCACACACACAGACACACACACACTCACACACACACAGACACACACACACACACACACACACAGACGCTCGGACTTGATGGACACACAGACATGGCAGTATAAATATGTATGAAGCCAAAACTGTTCCTGCTTCTACTTTGACTGCCAGGAAAATATACCATTATCGTTCTCAGGCCCTTGCTATGTGTGTGTGTGTATGTGTGTGTATGTGTGTGTGTGGGTGTGTGTGTGTATGTGTGTGTATGTGTGTGTGTTTGTGGACTAGTTATTATGATTGGACAGCACATCATCGGTTGGTGCCACTGAAATTGTATACTCTGAATTCAAACTTTGGTTTGAAGATGCACAAAAACTTGAAGACTGGAAGATTCACAGCTTAAAGAAACTGGAAGATGCATTGCTTAAAGCTATCATGGGAATATAGAATACAGTGCTCTATGTATGTCCAAAGTAGAAACTCTTTGTTCATCTTTGTTTATGTATCTTAAACACAGTAGGTCTATATTCTTTTGCTTTTGTAAATGCAAAATAGGCCTGGACTGTGCATTAGGGCCCCAAATAAGTTAGAATTAAATTCAAATTGTCTAGTGGCAAAATGTACCCTCTGAAGCCAGACAGGATGACATTATTTCATAAGGAGGCTAAAATCTTAAAGTATCCTGCACCATATTTCACCAAGAAAGGAAGGCAATTAAACTCTTGTGTGCAGATAGTCCCAGTGCAACTGAACTCACCTTCATGAACTGTATTTACATTTTCCCATTATGTCCGGCAGATGACAAATCGTGCTTACTATCCAAGAGTCTCTTTTATAGCCGTGTAATAAAATTAGACATTTATAATGCCACTCTTACATTGCATTACCAGTCTCCTTGTTTTATGGAGGTGAGTCAAAGCCATCGCAGGCAACCTGCCGTGTGTCCTCTCCATTGCAGACAGATGGATGCCCCCCCCCCCTACACACACACACACACACACACACAAACACAGTTTCCGCCGGCTTGCGCCTATCTCTCCTCGACATTGGAAAATTCCCCTTTGATTAAAATAACTTTTCAGGGGCTGGCGGGCAGAGGAGTAGTAGAGGTATTTAGAAATAAATATTCCCCTGCGAAATGGTGTGCAGCTGTGGCCCCCACGACGCCTTATCTGCCTCCCCTATTTTCCCCTGCTCTTTATCACGGACTGACACTTGTGGTGAACTGGCAATCAGAGGGCACCGGCCCCGCCATAAAGGGAGCGCGCCGGTCTAATCTCAACTGTTGCATATCTAATACTAATTGGAATCCTGCAACTGGGTCACTGTCATTGTTTTTCAAGTACTGTCAAGTCGGGGGAAACATATGAAACTGAAATTATACCCTGGCGCAGGGGCCGCCTGATTGAATCCTCTCCCTGCTACTGATGTGCTCTCATCCATCCTATTAAAATATTCAATCTGCTGTCCCCCCGGTCTGAAGGGCCGAGCAGGGGATGGGGAAGGGCAGCTGCGCCAGGGCCCCAGTGCTCTCTTCCATCCCTCCCTCCCTCCCTCCCTCGCTTTCGCTTTTCTTTTTCACCCCTTCTCTATTCCCAATCTCTCTCTAGCTCCCTCTCTCTCTCTCTCATGGACTCGATCTTATCCATAAGACTCCCTTGTCTGTCTATCTTTCTTATTTTGCTCTCTCTCTCTCTCTCTCTCTCGCTCTCTTTTCATTTTGATCACTGAAGTCCAAACATTCCACTTCAAGTAAAAAAAAAAGCAGCAATAGCAGGCTGCTTCTCAGTTTGCGTCTCTGGACCGGGTCTTAATTACCATTCCACTCCCTACGCAGACAGTTTGGGGTCGCCGTGTTTGTTTGTGTACGTCTCCAGCCGCATCTCTCCCCCAAGCAATCAGATTAGGAAATCCTCTCCCTTCAGCCACAGCCTCTGTCATACTGCAATGCATACACACACACACACACACACACACACACACACACACACTCTGCATCTATATGTTCAATACTAATGTCAGAGATAGGCCTGACTGGCTGAGCATGGCTAATGCACCAGAGGAATGACTTTTCAGAAGGCATCAGATATATGTTCAGCCCTGATGAGATGCCGGGGGGGGATAAATGGAGACGGGGGATTACACAGTGACACATCCTCGTGAAATTAATAATTAATGCCGGCCCAAATGAGAGCGAGGGTCTGATTGGGTTTTTTTTTTTTTTTTCGTTTGTTTGGAGGACGACCGGGGGCCGGGGCGCGCTGGGCGCACTCTTTCAACATGACACGTCTGACTGGCAGGACGTTAGGAAGGGGAACGCTCGGGCGAATCGGCCGCTAATTCTTTGCGCCTGCGAATGCTGGGTTCTGATGTCAGATTGTGTTTCAGTCCCCTCTGTCAGATTAGGGTTCATGTGGCCCACATATGGCTGTATCAGTGTAATCATGTCATCAACGGATTCGTTCGCTCCATTACATGTTCTTTGCCACCATTATATTTCATTCAACAGAGGGGGTACATGGTCCTCTTTTTGCTACACACATACACACATAAACACAAGTGAGGAGACACACACACACACACACAAGCAAATACGTTCAAATGCACAATTACACAAACAAGCAAGTATACTCAAATGCATACACAAACACACATAAGCAAATATACAGAAACAAACACACACATACACACGCACACGCACAAGCAAATATACACAAATACACACACAAACACACACACACACACACAAGCAAATATACAGAAACACACACACACACACACACACACACACACACACACATCATCTCTCTCTCCTCTAGGTTTTCATTCCTCTCAGTCATTACGGATCTAATGGAGAAGGCTTATACTACATATCAGGTATTGTTGCTTTTATGGTGAACTATTATTCTCCTGGGGACCATAATTCTCCCAAGGATGACTAGCAGAAATAAAGCCTGACCCAGGGTAGTTGTCCTGGGGTGCAATTCCCTCCTACCTCAGCAGACTCTGTCACCCTATTGATCACATGCACCAGGACTGTGTCCACAACTATTAAAGGTCATTAGAACCAGAATAAAGATTCTCTTTGAATAAAATAACTACAATTCAACCACTAACAAAGAGGACTAAGGCCAGAATTTACTATACATCCAGAATAACCTATACATTTCTCCCCTTTATGAGCTCGATCACTTGTCTTACAAAAGTAGAAAGTATATTCATAAATACAGTGGGTCTTTCTGTGGAAAATTGAAATAGGGTCCTGCATTCAATGGGAAGACAGTATTTAAAATGGTGCTTCTAATGTAATTTAATTTTCATTATATTTATATTACAGACATTTACATTTCATTTCATTTCTAGTACATTTACATTTAACTTTATATTACACTTACATATCCTTGGATATGTCAAAACAACAAACATAGAGTTTGTTTCAAGGTTTACAAACTGTTTTGTTACCCCTCCAGAGATTAGTCCGTCTCAGTTATGGCACATTCACTTTTAGTTGCACTGCAGGAAGTCATTGTTGCTTGCCTGTTTGGAGGGGCTTTTGTAAGGAATAAATATGTGAATTTAACATGATGGTTGTTCATTCTTCTTAGTCGTGTTATGAAGCAGTAATCTCATTCAGACGCTTGTTCAGAACTCGCAAAACAGCCACTTATAGTATGCCAGCAAAGTGCTTTTTCGCTTCAGAAAACATTTCAAGTCATCTTGTGAATACAGAAATTCATAATTACTCGCATGCTGTTTATAAGATGATTTGTTCATTCGTGTTTTATCAAAATTGGTGCCAAGGTTTGAATGTTGCTTTAGCGTTCAGATCATCTTAACATGCTTGCTGATATGTTTTTCTCGCACTTTGTGTACTTAACACCTGCTGGGGATCATCAGGTCGGCCATGTTGGAGAGAGGAAGAGTGGAGACACCAGACAGAGTCAATGGTGTGTTTGTGGGGACGCACGGTCCACTGCAGATTCACTTGACAGGACTCACACCAGCTCAATCTCACCTCGTTCCAGCTGCACACATCTTCCTGAGTGCCTCCAAAGCCACCGCATCTCTCTTTCTCTTTCATTCTCTCTTTCACTCATTCTCTCTCTCTCTCACTCTATCACTCCCTCTCTGGCTTCTGGTTTTTACACATCACTGATATTATACGATAACCCCCATCACCCCCCCCCCCCCCCCCCCAAATAAAAAAGACAAAGACAGCCAAAAAACAAAAAAAACAACCAAAACATGTCTATACATTTCCATCACCCATGTTCATTTTTTGTCTACCTCAGCACGGCCCCTGTTCCTCTCAGCGCTGAAAATGGTATTTGGAGACAAACAACTTCATTCTGCCGCGCGTCTGTAATTAGCTGTGGAATTAGCGCGCCTGACGTGCCTCCATAGATCAGCGGGGGCCTCCGGGGAGGCAGCCGGGCCCGCGCAAGCCGCATTTCCAATTATTGTGTTGAATTGCTAATTTAGTTATTGTGCCTCCCGTAATTGTGATGGGTATTGGCTGTGCGATTCAATTTGTTTTAAATATTTGTGGGCTGGCGGATTGGTAATAGAGCTGACCTATCTAGCGGCCCAGTATGAAAGTGGGGAGACAAAAAACAAAGGGAACAGACTACAAAGATGTTCGCTTTTTCTTTTTTTCTTCACGCCACCTCCTCCTCTACCACCAGCTCCACCATCATCACCGCCACAGCCGCCTTAGTTTTGATCTGCCTCATCCCTCTTAAGACTGTTGAAGTTAAAAAGCTTGAAATTTAGAAAATAGCACTTTGATCATCTGCGGGCGGAGAGCATCGTGCATTAGACGGCAGAACGTTGAGGGCTTTGGTGGGGAGATAAGCGTGGGGAGGGAGGGGAGGGGAGGCCTTTCTCCCCAAATATTGCGGCAGGAGTATTGTGTACGCGGCACGAAAGGTACCCAGTGGCCGGGCAGGATTTAGGCAGACATTTTGAAGAACCGGTGGGCCAGGCTCCATTCTCGAGCACGTGAGCACTAGAGCCGCACTAAACTCTCTGTGCCGTATGCCATCATTTCAGTTCAGTTCATAATTCCTCACATTGTCAGAGTGACACATGGGTAAATATGAGCATCAACGGTCAAATCAAATAGTTATACAAACAACAAATGATATTACATGCAACTACAATTATCTCTATCCTCTAGCTAATTCAATGGCAGTAATAGAAATGATGCATTAATATGCAATATAATTAATTAATCTTCACCCAAAGGCATTCATTTCTAGGCATGTAGCTTTCCAGTCTGATTGCAGAGCTCCAATTAATTTCTCGGTCCTAACAGCTTGGAGTCTTGACCATCATTAAGAGCAGGACATGCTGGTACTAATCAGAAAAACAGATCGATCTCAGGCAGTGGGAAAAGACAAGCCAGAACAGACCCTGGAAAACTGGTCAAATCTGCACAAATAGACCACCCCACAGTAAAATGAGCATATCTGGTAAGGCCACTGGATGGAATGGATTGTGCCATGAAAATATATATAATACATTATATCTCATGAAAATATACATAATATAGTATATCGCATGAAAATATCTTTGACAAAATAAACAAGGTGTACAGTGTGTCATGTGAAATGAGTATACATGAATATGAATTTAATACTTTTTTTATACTTAATACTTTTTACATTTTTGTAATTTACTTTACTGATGATGGCAACTTTAAATAATTAACCTTACAAATGCTATATGTTTTTTGTTTTTATAATTGTTTTTCTCAATGTACAAACAAATGTAAAATAGCATTGTATACTTTTTTTTAAGACAAAATGGAAAAAAGGCACAAAAATCTCAGAAAGGGACAAATACTGAGACAGACATGCGAAAGAAAACAGGGAGGTAGAAATCCTAAGGTCATGTGCACCTGTATGTACTCCCTTGCATTTGAAACGGTTTGTCCACTGTTATGATCAACTTAGACAGCAAAGTGTTCACCCACACCAATACACAGCAACAGCAACATTCACACACAAACACACCGAATCACAGACACACACCTTCCTGACAATAGACAGGCCATGAGTCAAGTGTATGTAGCCAACTCTCAGTCCAAGCCACTACATACTGATAGAAGTCTTTGTCAAAGGAAGCATCAGCACAAGTGTACATGCTCTGATGAAAAATTAAAATAAAATAAAATAGGGCAGGAAAATCTATTACTACTGCTACAGCTACTACTACTGCAAATGCAAATGCAAATGCAAATGCTATCACTACTACTACTACTACTACTACTACTGCTGCTACTGCTACTTCCAGTGCAGTGACGGATGCTGTATGGTTCCAGTATGTTTGGCTTGTATACTTCATTCTCCTCTAAAAGTTTAAAAGTTTGCACTGTGGTCAGCCTCAATGTCTTTGGTTTTCCGTCAGCATAATTTTCGGCGTTAAAAGGAAAGGCGCTCATGGAAATGAAGGCTTCAAAGTCAATTTCACAGAGATAAGAATTAGAGCGGGTATGATACTTTTTAATATTCACAGAGCACAATGCCTTTTACAATTTCACATGCAAGATTCCTTTATTAGAATTAAATACAGGACCATACAGGTCACAGACAAATTTCTGACTCCTATTGAAAAACATGTCAGAGGACAAGAACATTATAGCTCATAGGACAACAAAACAAAGTTGTACATAGACAGAAGATTGGACATTTAATCTGGCAGAACCCTTCATTTGCCCATGCGAGGTCTTTCAATAATTAGTGTTCTGGGTGCAAATATTAAGTGAGATATTAGTTTGACAACTGCAATTAGCTCTGTCCATTTTGCCTGCGTGAGTAAGTATGTGTGTGTGTGTGGGCTTTGGGTTTCACAGCTCATTGTGTTTGTAGGGAAGTGTGTTTTTGTGTGTGCTTTCATGTGTGTGACGCGGCCCGTGTGTGTTTGCATGTTTGTGCATCTGTCTGTCTGTGGCTGACCTCGGGGTCAGTATGAAAGGGTCGGTGCTGAATGGGGGGCCTCTCGAGCTTCCACAGGGCTTTGATACCCCCACTCCCCCACTCCCCCCCCTCACCACCTCACTCCCCTGGTACTGCAGCCTGAGCCAGATGCACACAACAGCTATTTACACCTGCCGCGTTTGATCATCAATTAAGAGCTCCTTCTGAGAGCGTTTTAATCTCCCAATCCACACACACACACACACACACACACAAACACACACACACACACACACGTACACACATCCCTCAATCAATACACTGGCACTTACTGATGTCTAGATTGTTATTGACACCCTCAAAAACAGAGAGAGGGAGAGAAAAAAGCTAAATGAAAGGCGATCCTCTTTATCTTGTCCGTTTAAAGTTCTGAGGACTGCATCTAGAACTTTCTAAAACTGACACAGAAGAGATTGTAACATGCCTCCATGTGGCTAAGGCGACATCATTGGCGAGTGATTTTTTTTTCAAGGTTCTTCCATTTAAACATTACAGTAAAATATATATTTTTAAATTACACCTCTAAACCCTTAATGCTACCTGAAATAGCATTGTCTTACTGCACTCATAATTGCACTTGACAATTTCTTGCCCTTCCTGAGGTGGGCCTCAGTGTGTGTGTGTGTGTGTGTGTGTGTGTGTGTGTGTGTGTGTGTGTGTGTGTGTGTGTGTGTGTGTGTGTGTGTGTGTGTGTGTGTGTGTGTGTGTTTGTGTGTGTGCGCGTGTGCGCGTGCGTGTCTTTTTAGCAGCAGATCTCAGACAATGTTTGCCATGCCAGAGAAAAGCCAACTGGCTGATGAGCCAGTGGTCCGATTCCAGTTGGATCCAGTTGTGGTGCAGCGCTCTGCGTTAGGAGGCGGTGGTGGGGGAGTCCACAGCCGAGAGGATGCGCAGCACCTCGGCCCTCTGGGAGGGGGACATGTTCTGGGCTAGGTGAACGATGGAGTCCACAGCCACCTCCGGGTTCCCCTCCACCAGACTACAGAGGAGGACCAGAGAGAGAGCAGGGTTCACACATCCACAGAGGATCAAAAAACGGAGAGGGAATACAATGTGGCAATAGACAGGAAAATAGTACATAAACAATACCTGCATTACTACCAGAGAAGACATTGGGCCTCATTCTCGAACACAGTTAAGAAGAATTTAAGAAGGAATTTCTTCTGAACTCCACTTCCGGTGGATTTAGGAACAAATGTGGCATTCATGAAAGTTTTCTCATCTGGGATTTGTTCTGAACTGTCAGAATTTCAGAACGCGAAATAGCAGTCTCAAATACGATTTCTCAAAAAACCACAAGATGCCCCACTGGGCCACTCCGTGTTAGAAGTGTTTAGGGCTGAATCTGTGAGAAATCGTTGGTGATTGCGTTCACATCAACTCTACGGATTAAAATAATTATAATAATAACAAATACGAGAATACTTGTATCATTAACAAATAAGTTTTACATTTATAGTCATGATTCTACGAGGCATCGTGATGTCCTAAAATAAATAAAAGGACTACACGAACACTGCAAATGTAAGTGAATAAATAAATAAGCACTAAACTCAATCGCGTTGATATAGCCATAGTGGAATAGAATGGACACATCGTCATCCTGCAACAGTACCTCCACCACTGCACCGGTGAAGTTAGATCTGCGTTTACTAGACCGGTGCTCGCTTCCCGCTTTGACATGACTCGCTTTCGAGTTGCTTTCGCGTGGATTCGGTCGATTCCGACTGCACACGTCACTATGGTTGCGTG